>NC_069730.1:14155152-14217652 GCF_027358585.1 Pangasianodon hypophthalmus | reverse complement strand
TTTTGTTGTTGTTGTTTTTGTTTTGTATTTCAGCACACTGGATTTGCAAAAAAATAATGACCCGGTATTTCAGGGCTCCATACGTACCATGGGGTCCAAAAGTCTGAGAGTCTTTGCATTCGTTTCTAATTTCATACAAACTCTTTCCATTCCAAATTATATTACTGACAACAACTCGAGTGAATATGAATGACTTTCAGAGCTTAGTATTCATTCTGTCCCCTTTTTTGCTTTAATGACAGAGTGCACTCGAGCTGCCATGGACTCCACAAGTTTGTATAAAACCTGATGATCCATTTTAGATCAAATCCATCAGCATGTCGTCTGAACACATGAAGAGATCAGGCATGAGGAAAAATCTGACCTTTTTTACAAGGCAGTTAACGTGATCAATATGACACATTTGCTTACATTTAAATGCAGACCTGGAAATAGTGCAGAATCTTGAGTATTATATTGTCAAGATATTGAAGATTTACTTCCTTTGATTTAAGTATTTCAAAATTCTAAAACCTTCTGTTTATTTTCAATTTAAAAAAAAAACAGGTATTCAATGTGGTCTCAGACTTTTGGACCCCACTGTATATAGCACAATAGGCTTTTTTCTTGGTTAGCTGAGTGTCACAGCCTGATTATTTAATGTACACTCCTCAGCAAAAAAAATGGGCCAAGCCCAAAG
This sequence comes from Pangasianodon hypophthalmus, assembly GCF_027358585.1. NCBI lineage: Eukaryota > Metazoa > Chordata > Actinopteri > Siluriformes > Pangasiidae > Pangasianodon > Pangasianodon hypophthalmus. Next base: position 14,216,973 of record NC_069730.1, on the reverse strand, counting down.
TGGCAAATATCAAGCTTTTAATGGTCTTAACAATAAATCACTGGTCAGAAAATTAGCAAGAATTAAACAAATGCACTCCTGAGAGCTCCTGTGTCTCCATTTGCTGGTTTACTTTTGCTGTTTGTTTGGGGAAAAGCTAGAAACAGGGAAATTCACTTCTATAGTCTTCTTGTACGCAAAGGTCTAATCATGATAATGATTCAAAGGTTTGATGTAAAATTCAAACTAACACATGTCTGGGTGTACAAAATTTTCCAAAAATATCTTCTGGGATGTTTTTTTTCTTAAAAGCTTAGTCATTATTTGGTTTTCTGCCACATCTGATGCAGCTCATCAAGGGCCACAAGCCTTTAACATTTAAAGAAATCACAGGGAAAAGCTCCCATACTAACTTCCTTTATCTATCTGTTTCATTCTTGCTAACTTCCTGACCAATGATTTGTTCTTAAGACCATAACATTAGAGCATGGACTCCTGGTTCAATCAATAGATGTAACAAAGTTGACAGTGTATCACTCTCAAATGACTTGTGCATTTTGGTGAATTACAAACATAAAACTGAAATAATGAGGCTATTAAAGGAAAAGTCCACGCTGAAACACATTAAATATGTTTATATCAAAGTATCTGCGATGTGCTCGTTTGTTGGTTGGTGCTGTATTTTTGCTATTCGTCTGTTATTCTGACGTCAAAGCTTACAGGGAAAATAGAAAAGAGCAAGAAGAGAGAGCGCTTCTGGAAAGTTTTCCAGCAATGTCATATTAATGAGAATTAAAATAACACAGTAGCTCTGAGTTACGGCAGAGACTCAGCTAGGCTAGTTAGCGATCTATGAGATGACAAACAGGATATGTTGATGGAGGAATTCACAAAAAAGTTGAAGCTTTGGAAGTGGATTTGTTTGAGCAGAGTGTACAGATGATGAGGTGAGAGAGCTGGAAAGACTGAAGGACTAAAGTGCTGCTGCATCGCTCTCTTTAGGTAGAGATGAAGCTAGTAAAATTCTAATGGCATTGTGGGTAATGCAGGAAACCATTAACCAAAGCGAGAGTAGACAAATATGTTGATGAATCCTAAAAATGCTAACTTATAATTTTGTTATAAACTAAATGTTGGTCATATGTTAATTATAAAGATTAATGTGCAAGTCGTTCAGGTGGATTTTAACTTCTAGTGTGTGCTGTACTGATTACTGATTAATATCAACTCACCCACACAGTCACAGCACTCTTCCCATAGTGTGCTCAAACACAGCATACACTCTTTACAGCAGGAACAGTTTCCTTCCGATGGTCGACACTGACACAGGCTCTGCACACACACACACACACACACACACACACAGACACACACACAAAGATGCACTTCTGTGATATACATAAAATGTAAACACTCCAGACCAGTTTTAGGATTTCTCAGTAATATTCGCATCATGAACAGCCTTCAATATGAGCCTCCTCACAGCTAAATGCAGGCTGAGTCATTTGGAATTACATGCTCAAAGGAAAGACAAACATCAGCATGTCCAAGACTTGCCACGAATGAATAAAACTATCCAGAGGAAGCCTGGAATAGTCAGACACACGGATAAATACAGGAGTAGTGAAAAGGAAAACAGCAGAAAATGAAGAAATGGAAATATCAGTGTAACTCTAGCCTCTTTACACAAAGATCATGTATGATGGAAAACAAAAAACTATCACACAGCTGAATATGACCCAGTAAGGAAAGTGAGCAGAGTCATGGACATATTTAGATGTAATTACAGGTTGAAAGAGACGCGGTTCAAGAAGAAAGTCGCTTCCAGATGTGTGTGTGTGTGTGTATGTGTATGCGCAAGAGTCGAGAAATGCTACTTTTCAATACTGTTGTTAACATGCCCTCGTTGACTTTCCCTCGTTATTTTGCCTTGGAGGAATTCCCAACTTTTCCAACTTAAGGAACGTTCCATTCATTTATTTGATCAAGAGAGGTTTATTAGGTGAGCCTTTGTTAGGGATCGAGTCAACGCAGACATCAGGAGAAGAACTTGCCCAGAAATCACTGCGATCTGATGCAGTTTTGTTTTCGGATCATGGACAAAGTGCTTTGGAAGTGAAATATTTGACAAACATAACATTTGATTAGCTGTGTTCAAACCGAGCTTTATATAGCAAACTAGTGTGCAGATCAGCAAAGAAATCCCTTCACGCACTTGAGACAGACATCAAGTACATTCCTTTTTTAAAATCCACTCCTCAGTGGATTCCTATTTTAAAATCCCCTCCTCCCCTCGTTCAGCAAGCGTCCGCTTTGATGTAGGTATTACGTGCTTCCAAGTCATGAACGAACGTCAACAACGAACGGCTTCTTAAAAACAGTATTGAAAACATGCACCCGAGTGAGTAATGGTGACACAGTGAGCACCCAATGCTCAGAGCTATCCATGTGGGTCCATTGTTGATCTTCTTAGACCTGTATTAAGCTGTTCCATAAGTAAGAAATAAAACACAACAAGGCATGCTGTTCCAGGAATAATAATCAATGACGGAGTGTGAGAAGGTAGAGTTACTGTTCCCACTCAGACGTGGATTATTTTCCAATAACAGCACATCCTGAAGTGTTTTATTCCTCTTAAAAAAGGACCCATTGTATATTTTATCCATTTATAGTTACCTAATACTGTGGATCGTCCACAAAACAAGTAAGTTCCTGTTATCCCTTATTTTATAACACATAGAAACAGCCATTCCCTCACCATCCCCTATATCCTCTCTCTCGTGAAGTTCATGACGAGACATCTGCAGCGAGGATACATAAACTTGTGATTTGCCTCGCAGTTGGGACTACTGTCAGTACTGCCGTACTGTTAATGCATATTAATCAACACCTTCTGACCAATCAAAATCCAGTATTCAAGAGCGCTGTGGTACAAAAAGACATTGTTACGCATCCATTTTAAGTTAATCCTGATCCATCCCTGAATATGACTAAATACCACTGCACACCGCACAGGAAATCACACTTAGCTAGCAAGGTTTTAGACATCTTATCCAACATAACCTTTATAGAAAGACTAGGTATAATTAAAAAGTAAACTACAACATTTCCATGTCATTTTGATAATATATAATTTATGTTTTCTAAATTGTGGTGTCAAACTTTGTTATAGACAGAAAACCTTTATTCTGGCCAAAGCCCAAGCTCTTTTTTTCCCAGAATTCAGCCTCAGCAACATCCACTGCGTTTCCCAGACCTAATTCTAATTGAAGCTCTATTTGTGGTTCCTGTGCTTCTTTTAAAATAGCACACCACTAACAACTTCTCCTTATACACCAGTTACTGTGAGATTGAAACAAGGTTTTACAACCAGGTAGTAACCATGAGCATTTTATTTACGAGTCAGTCAAATTAAACCTAATCCCCTGAAAGTGGGTAATTATGTCTTAAAACAGCTGCAATTCCTATATGATTCACTCAGTGTAGGTGAGCCAAGCATACACCTTCAAGTATACTGATGGCCAGCCGAGCATATTTTATCCCATTTAAAATATGTTTTCTTGTTTTGATTATGACGGTGAATATAATGAAGGCTGCTGGGTTTTGCTGCAAAAATAAGAAGCGAGTGTGACGGTCAAAGTCTCCAGAAGAACTGTGGCTGGTTCCGCAAGACGCTCAGTAACACTTACAGCTCATTTCCTTATAAAACTGCACACATTGTACCTGAGACTACTGATGTTAAAGCAAAGGGTCACCAAATATTACCTTTTGTTTAGTTTATTATGGTTTACTGCTCTTTATAGTATTTTTTAATACAGAAACATTTAATTTCATGTTTCTATATTACAACTATATCATGTTAAAGGCATCAAATTCTTCACAGCATTTCTCGGCATGAGCAATATGAGTACATATTTTTGTTCATATAGTGTCTGGATGCCTTTTTTGTTAACATTCCTTTGCTTATGCTTTGTTCAGGAATATATAATTTTTTGTTAGTACAAAGTCAAATGACATTATGAGTGTAAATTTGAAGTGAATATATACACTCAAACTACATATAATAAGAAAGTGTTTGAATACCCTCACTGTATATCACATAAGTATCATATCTTCACATCGCCAGCTTTATGTCATATTGCCCAGCTTTATCACTATGTGAAAGAAATATTTCCATAATAGTGCTTACTTTTGACATGAGTGTAAAGTGGATGGAGTGACATGGACATGCCTAATGTTAATAAAGCTAGCAAAACTGACACATACACTCAGTTACTTTCCAGTAAAGGGTTAGCAGACTTGTCGGGATAGTGGTGAGTGTGAGCTATGAGAAATTCTTGACTCTTATTCTGTGTTATAAAGCTTCACTCAGCACACAGGAAGATTAAAGAGAACATTAGAGACAGGTCTGATAGTGTAGAAATGTGGAGGGGAAAAAAAAAGAGAGAGAAGTGCATTCCATAAAGAGGTACGTCACAACCCTGTGCTGGAGAGGGACAAGAGAAATAAACTCCTGCATTACAAAACACTGGAGCTTTATTTCACCGTGTGCTCTGTCTATTCTTCTCTCAACCTCTTCCATATCTATCTGCTATTTCTTTTTTTTTTCCCATCCCTCCATTTTACAGTCTCGAGTTTCACCTTTCCATTCTGTCTCTGGTTCTCCTCTCTTTTGTTTGCTGTTCTTTCTCTCTCCTCTGCTTTATCCGTCTCTTTCTGTGTATCATTTCCCTTTGCTGTTCTCTCACTCCTTTTCCTTCTTCTTCTTCTTCTTCTCTCTTTTTCTGCCTCCCACCCCCACTTTCTCTCCCTCGATTTTAGGAGAAACACATGCTCACCATAAACATAACATCCCGACTGAGATCTGACTCACAAAGCTTTCACAGCACGGCCACACACATACCTACTTGGGCCTGCACACACACACACACACACACACACACACACACACACACACAGACAGCTGATACTGACTCATGTCCTCCTGTGTGGATGAACAATCATAGTGTCTTGTCTATAAAACAAATGTCAGACATGCAGTTAAAATAGAGTACATGAATAAGAGTAAGCCAATCCATTGTCAAATAAAACAGGATAAAAATGGTACACTTTAAAGCTCCGCTAAATAATTTCAGTATCACACACACTCAGAGTCTGCAGACTCATTGTCCAACAATGACTGATCATCAGTGTACACAGAAGGAATAGAGTTATAGACACAAACCAAGAGCAAAACTTGCATTTCTGTAAAGGCAGCAAATACGAATCATTGTGTATTTCATTCAGCTTTTTGTATGTGTCATGGATGACATGAGTTATCAGAAAACTTCTAACACAGACTATTTTCCAGGAAATTGTTGTACACTTTGAAATTGTTTGTTTACAAAAAATCTTTGTAAACACCTTTACAAGACAACACAGAAAAGTGGAATATCCTATATAATATTTATGCTTTATACCACAATGCTGTTGAATGCTCAATTCTGATTGGTCAGAAGTGCTGATTCATTTTCTATAATAGCGTGACTCTGATAGCAGGCAAATCACAGGATAATATTATACCTATATTATTCTATAGTAATAGCTCATTCACAGAGACTTGTATAATGGACACTACAAATAATACATATACAATATGCTTTTTAACAGAGTAAAATGCATACTTGTTGACGTGGTCAAGTTTCCGGTAAGGAGACGTTTATTTAACAGTTTATGGAAGGAGTCTCCAGTGTCAGCGCTTCGTATTTTTATGCAGTCAGAGGTTTTCCTCTATGGGAATGTTTAAGGATTGTCAATGTCGCACTTTTCCAATTTCTACCAACCATCCAGCTCTCCCCATCACACAACAGCAACCACCCAGTGAGGGTGAAGTTTCCTCTGCGACACATAAAGCCAGCCAACTGCATCTTTTTGCTCAGACTGCATCACAGGGCGGAGTAACACACTCGCTATCTGCCCTCTTCCTCATACATGAGCTCACAGACACCCACGATGGGCTAGTGTCGCTGTGATTCACAAGGGAGAGAGAGTATTCCATCCATTCTCTCCTGAAAGCATGGCTCATTTTTCCAACTTGGACTACTGTGGTTTCTCGGTCACATCACAAGCTGCATTTTTCAGTCTCAATAACTTCAAGAGAAACTACCATTCATGGATGTTCAGTATTACATGTAACTAAAAAGTGATAAAAACTATGATGTTTCATTCTTTAATCAATTAAAAAAATTGTAAACAAAAAAAAAATGTAATTGTTGACAAATTGCTGTGGTATAATCAACTTCAGGGTGGTAACGCATCATACCACGACCTCGTATTTGATTATTTTCCTGTAAAATTGCTGTAAAATGAACAACTTTTAGAATAATTTTTAAACTGCATACCATATTGAACAATAGGCCTGTGTAAAAATCACCTCCAGGAAGTCAGACATGCTCGTCTATAAAATTCCATGCAAGTCTCCTTATGCTCAGGTGCAATACTGAGGAAAGCAGGAAGCAGGTGGATGGAAAGAGAGGAAATAATAAACGCTGGGTCTCGGCTCACCTGTAGCAGGCACTTGCTCACGTCGCTGGCACACAGAGCTTTGTTACATGCCGAGATGATCGGGATGTGGGAGAGCAGGAGGAGGGAGCAGAGTGAGGAGAGAAGGAGAAGGAGGAGGAGAGCCGACCTCATCCTCACCACTCCGGTATATATACATACATACACACCTACAAAATAAACACAGACAGGAGTTAAACACACACACACACTGGGAGAAACCGAGAGGCTGCTGTGGTAGTACAGGCGCTTTCTTGTCTTCATAATAATGCAACAAAAAGCTTGTAACGTTAATGTGGGGCCTTTTCTACACGCACCGGAGTTGTGTTGCCAATTTTATTGCCATTTTCCGTACCATCTTGTGGCATATTATTATTATTATTATTAGTAGTAGTAGTAGTAGTAGTAGTAGTAGTAGTATTTGCTTATTTTTTGTTAAGTTTTTTTATTCCAGGTGTCTCCATACAGGTCTCCTCATGCACAAACTCAAAATTCAGATAAAAAATTCAAAATTTGGTCTTCACAATACTGAAACCAAAAGCATATAACATTAACAGCTTTTCTACTGGACTTATATTTTGTTTATTACCATTTCCAATAACTACTTGTGGCTTATTATTATTATTATTATTATACATTTTAATACTGACACAAAAAGTGTGTAATATTAGCATTTCTACAACAACTCCAGTTATGTTTTGTGTATTACCATTTACAGTACCACCTTATGGCTTGCTTGTTTATCTATCTATCTATCTATCTATCTATCTATCTATCTACCTACCTACCTACCTACCTACATTCCTGGGCAAAAAAATGGGCCAAGCCCAAAATGGCAAAATATTAAGCTTTTAATGGTCTTAAGAACAAATCACTGGTCAGGAAATTAGCAAGAATGAAACAGATAGATAAAGGAAGTTAGTATGGGAGCTTTTCCCTTAGATTTCTTTAAATGTTTAAGGCATGTGGACCTTGATGAGCTGCATCAGATGTGGCAGAAAACCAAATAATGACTAAACTTTTAAGAAAAAAAAATCCCAGAAGATATTTTTGGAAAATTTTGTACACCCATACATGTCTTAGTTTGAATTTTACATCAAACCTTTGAATCATTATCATGATTTGACCTTTGCGTACAAGAAGACTATAGAAGTGAATTTCCCTGTTTCTAGCTTTTTCCCCAAACAAACAGTTCACTGCAGCAAAAGTAAACCAGCAAATGGAGACACAGGAGCTCTCAGGAGTGCATTTGTTTAATTCTTGCTAATTTTCTGACCAATGATTTTTTTGTTAAGACCATTAAAAGCTTAATATATGCCTTTTTTATAGGCCCAAGAGTCTATCTATCTATCTATCTATCTATCTATTCATGTATTTAAATCATTCCAGTTGTCTTGATATAGCCTTCTTCATGCACAAACTCAAAATTCAAAATCTGGACTTCATAATATTGAAACATGAGTGTGTAACATTAACATGGAGCCTTTTCTCCAACCACTGCAGCTGTGTTTTGTTTATTATGTTCTTGTTTATTCAGTTTATTTGTTGATTATTTATTTATTTCAGTAAGTTTTCCATATAGCTGTCTTTCTGCACAAGCTCAGAATTCCAACAGAACTGAAATAAAAGTGGAATAAAAACTCCTTCACATCCAGATGAAGCAACAAACACAGACAGTGATGAAGATGATGATGATGATAATAATGATGATGAAGATGATGAAACTTTCATGCATGTTATGATTTACTGTAATCTGTCTCTTTTTTAGGTGTGTACCCTACATCAGGACAGTTCTGGTGATGTAGTAGTTCTGCTCATAGTCGCAATATTTCCAGCATGTGTGTTATAGACTTAAAGACAAGTTTTGCACAGATCCCCTAACTACAAACCTGCACACACATCTACCTCACAAGAATGCACCTCAGAGCGCGCGCCCAGCAACTCTCATCGATCATACACTCCTAATGTCAGGGGTTTTTTTTCCCTTTTTTTTTTTAGGTATAATTTGTTGTCCTACAGCCTCCCACTTTTCTCCACAGCCATCATTTATAAAACAAAAGAGCAAAGGCAAGTCAGGTCTTACCGTGTGGATCAGAAAGCAGCTGCTGGTGTTAAGCCTGTGTCTGCTACACACACACACACACACACACACACACACACACACACACTTCAGCCTTTCCGCCCCGCCCGAGTGAAGGACTGACCGCCATCAGGTTTCTTAAAGACACCGCGACTCTCAATAAACACACCGCAAATAAACACACAAACACACACCACAGACTCACTGACTTTTAATTCACACAACATACACTACATGGCCAAAAGTTTGTGGACACCTGACCATCACAGCTATATCTGGTTCTTCTCCTAACTGCTGCCACAGAGGTGGAAGCACACAATAGTGTAGAATGTCTTTCTAACATTATTATTTCCCTTCACTGGAGCTAAGAGGCTCAAACCTGTTCCAGCATGACAGTGTCCCTGTGCACAAAGCGAGCTCCATGAAGACATGGTGTGCCAAAGTTGGAGTGGAAGAACTCGAGTGTCCTGCACAGAGCCCTGACCTCAACCCCACTGAACACATTTGGGATGAACTGGAACACCGAATGCACCCCAGACCTCCTTGTCAGTGTCTGATCTCACTTAATGCTCTTGGGGCTGAATGAACACAAATCCTCACAGCCACGCTCCAAAATCTAGTGGAAAGCCTTCCCAGAAGAGTGGAGGTTATTCTAACAGCAAAGGCAGGATTAAATCTGAAATGGGATGTTCAACAAGCACATATGAATGTGATGCTCAGGTGTCTGAAAACCTTTGGCCATACAGTGTGTGTGTGTGTGTGTGTGTGTGTATATATATGTATATACACTGCCCGGCCAAAAAAAAAAGTCGCTGTTTAGATTTTAATAGGCAAATACATAAGGGTCTATGAATGGATCATTATTAGAGTGATTGTTTCTAGTATTTAACAAAAAACTTTGCATTAACCGTTTAGGAATTACAGCCTGTATATGTAACCTTTGGCCATAGGATGCACCGCTTGATGGAAATAAATGTTGTGATGTTATTTCCATCAAGAGGTGCATCAGTTTTGGTCATTAGTATTAGAGTGTTTCTAGCATGTTACATGTTTGGCAACAGTTCTTTTAATCTTAAAAGATGAAGTGTGTAGCTTTTTAGTTCTTTAATAACCATGTAGAAAGACGTATCATGGCCAAATTCCAGGATGACACTGCCAAGATTCATCAGGGTTAAAATTGTGAAAGAATGGTTCAGAGAGCATAAAGAATCATTTTCACACATGAATTGGCACCTCTGAGTCCTGACCTTAACCTCAGTGAAAGTCTTTGGGATGTGCTGGAGGAGACTTTTTTAAATAGTGCTCATCTCTTTCATTGTCAGTACAAGATCTTCACCAAAAATTGATGCACCCCTTGATGGAAATAACATCACAACATTTATTTCCATCAAGCGGTGCATCCTATGGCCAAAGGTTACATATACAGGCTGTAATTCCTAAACGGTTAATGCAAATTGTTTTGTTAAACCCCTTGAATTAAAGCTGAAGGTCTATACTTCAATCACGTCTTGATTGCTTCATTTCAAATCCATTGCAGTGGTGTACAGAGGCAAAATTACAGAAATTGTGTCACTGAAATTCCTATATATATAGGAAATATATATATATATATATATATATATATATATATAGACAGCAAGGTTTAGAAATGTGCTATATAAATAAAGATTTACTTACTACCTAGATTACGTTTACAAATATGTATGCATAAGGTAAAAGACATTTTAAAGATAGTTGAGCGCCGTTAGCTGAAGTGCAGTTTTTCATGTTTTCTTTCCGGCTTTTTGCCTGTCCCAACCCACTGTTGAAATATATTCATTAAATAATTATAATAATAATTAAAAAATAACATTATATAATATAAATATATACAATTTTATATTTACATTATTTTTATATTTATTTAACCTCGTTACCTGAACACATTCACCCCATTTATAATTAGCAATATTCCACAAGTTACATACAAGATGTTGTATCATCCGAATTTCCTGAAGATCATGGGAAGAAGAAAATGATATTCTGTATTTCAAAAAAAAATTAAACAAAACTTAACTATGTTACTTTCAACCCTGTTACTCATTTAAGAGCAAAATCCAGCCATTTTCTGCAAATCAACATGATAAAAATGAGATTGAAACCTGAGATGGATTATTTTTGAATGATTAAATGCTTGCTTTCTTAAATTCGATCTTCATTTGTTCATTTATTCATTCATCTTCAGTAAACGCTCCATCATGATCAGGGTTGAGGTGGGTCCAGAGCCTATCCCGGGAACACTGTGCATGAAGTGGGAGAACTCATCCTCGATGGGATGCCAGTCCAGCGCAGGGCACCATGCACACGCATACATATTCATTAATACCTGTATGTTTTTGGACAGTGGGAGGAAACCAGAGAACCCAGAGGAAACCCACGCAAACACAAAGAGAACATGCGAAACTCTGCTCAGACAGTAAACCAAGCTCAGGATTGAACTCGGGACCCTGGAGCGGTGAGGTGGCAAATGTTACCCCCTGCACCACCATGTGCCCAGATTCAATGCTGAAAAATGATTAAAAAAAAAACATTAAGAGTTACAAGGGTTAAATGCACCACAATCATGAAATCAGCCACTGGCTAAATAGTATACAGTGTGTACTTGAGTATTACTTAAGTAAAAACTGAACACTAACATTTTGTGTTAAACAGAAATGACAGATAAGCAGCACAATATTTCACGTCACTGAACAACAGACTGTAAAACCACAACTGAAAGGAAAAAAAGTGTCCAGCAGCCCACACTTTATTTTTTGGTGACTTTAATACATCATCCAGGTCTCAGAAGTACAATACATCTCACTAAACTTCCCAGTGTGAACACACCACTCGCACAAAAAGTACCCAGAGTGACACAGCATTAGTACATGGTTTATGGATATGTTCTGGATGGAACACATGCTTGAGGAACTTCTGCCAAAATGACTGACATAAATTATAAATTTAACTGGCAGAGCCTTTTTTATGTAAACAGAATGAAGGGCAATGAAGTAACTTTCTAGAAACGTGTGGAACGTGAATAGAAACATGCCTTTTAGCTATAGCCAAACCCACATACACCACCCACTTATTACTCATTACTACATGTTTCCATTCCACTGGTTTTCAAAAATGGTAGGAGAATGTGCATTCCCATCAACTAATGCTTTTGTAGAATATCCTGAAAAGAATATGACACAATAATTTGAGCAATACAATGCCAAGTCGGTCATAGAGACACAGGAGCACACATTTGCTGGCATTATTTACTCAAAAACGTGCTTTTGAATGCTCAATTCGCCTCGGGCTCCATCACACCACCCCATCGTAGATCATTTTCCTGTAACAGCACACCTCAGCCAAGAGTAAAAAACTTACATAATTTTAAAACAATTAAATAATAACCCTGTTATCGATGTGCTTTCCAACTTAAAATAATGCATAAATTGTGATCCTGTGTAACAGCTGATAGAGATGTTCTATGGTATGGAGTCTTTATAAAAAGAAAGACACAACATTAAGAGTTCACAACCAATAAAATTTATTCAGGTATATATTACAATTATGTACATTATCCTGTAACAAGTAAATATTAAAATAGACATATTTTTAGAACCATCGTTCAAAAGGCGTGTTGTAAAAAATAGGTTTCGTTTTGTTGTGATCTCACATTAAAACTGTAAAAGTAAGTTTCCATTTTCTAACGAGAAGACACATCAATCCTGTTTTCTCTTAATGTGCGCAAGACACAACGGGCAACACAGAGGAAGTGAGTGTTACTAAGAGACGACAAAGGCGGGAAAAAGCAGGACCACTTACATAAACCTCACCACAGCACAGCTTTCAGAAAAAGAATTACAAACCTGCAACGCATGCACAGCATAGAAATCACAAGTCAAAAAACACCTGCTGTGATGAATCTAGGAGGAAACATGTAGTAGAAGAAGAAGAAACAAACAAAACAAACATAATTCAAAAAACACATGCTTAAAGAGTTAAGCCAACATCAACAACAGAGAGGACGCTCAATATAAAACCAACTTTGGTCCATTAAACATTTGACAAAAAGTTTACAATCAAAATATCTATTAACTTCCTTTCTGTTATTTTCTCTTTTTACAAGTTAAAAATAATAATTACATGGCTATTTACAAATGCACAATCAGTATGTATAAAATAAGTTAAAAAAGAATGAAGAGCACAATCTATACATCATGAACACTCACTTTTGAAACGAGTTGGAACGAGACCTCTCTGTTCTGTCAGAGGAGAGGTAAAGTGTTTGCTTCTTTTAACTTTTCCCTCTCTCACCTCTCTCATGTTCTCACTCTGATCATTGAGGGTAGGCATCGCCCTCTGCTGGCTGGATCTCCTCCATGCAGCTCTGCCTGCCTGCAGTTCTACTGTTCTGAAACAGGGAGTTTAAGTGCATTTCACTTTGGACCTAAAGCCAGCAGCCTTAAGAATCTATGTTTTGCACTGGATTCTTATGACAGAAGTGCATCTGGAGCAGGTAAGTGTATTGAAACAAGAGCTGATACAGAGAAAAGTAATTGGACCTTCAGGGACGCAATGCTAAGCCTTGGACCCGGTACAGAAACGTAGCATGTGCGTTTGTCTTTTGGCAGACACTCCTATCGAGAATGACTTAAAAAAAAAAAAATAAAAAAAAAATACTGCAGACTTTCTAATCTGCAGTGATGGAGGACTGTTATTCAATTCTGTGTCACTCTTATTATTAAATTTTTTTTTTCTCTGGAGTGTCTGATCATACTGTGCAAGACTGCACGACACACACACACACACACACATACTGCAGCTTGCCCAAAAACAAGTGCTTTGTGTTTCTCTACTCCTCTCGAGCACTGGAGAGATGAGCCTTGTAAGTTCTTTTTGATCCGAGCACTGGATCACTGCTGTTATATCGGGGTGAGGTCAAAGTCATCGTTGACCTCCACAAGGGGGATGTGAAACTCTGGGATTTCGAAGATGCTGGTTGATTTGTAAGTGGCAGGGTCCAGCTCCTGTAGCTTCAGCTGCCACTCCAATCGCTGTACGGCATTAAGAGCTGCTGCCTCATGCTGCTGCCTCATCAGGAGACACGTCTGTGACAGACAAAAGCCAGAGTAACGCAAACCATTATGACATAAAAGCCTTGCACACCAAATTCAACATTACATATTGCTTTTATAATGTCAACTATGAACCTAGATATGTAATTTGAAATAACATTTATTTTAAAAAAATATGCAAACATAAGTAATAAGAATTAGGAATAGTTAGTCTTGATCCCTGTATTAAATAACCTTTCTCTAAAACTCAGCCATCAACCACCACGAAAAAAAAGTTTACCTTTAACTTGTCAAATTTGTCATCCACATCCTGAAGCCAAGACATGAACTGTCTTGCGTTAAACCGATCTCTCACTGAGGTTTTCCCGTCATCTCCCTGCCATGCAAGCAAACAATACAAAACACAATCATGAGTATGAAACAAAAATGTTCACTTATTAATGTTGTTTTCTTTTCGAACAGTTGGCAATACCAGTGCTTTCTGGGAATCTTTTAATCCACAAACCTGGGTCAATATACAATTCCTGAGATTGTACAACATTGGCAAAAGTAAATGACTTGAATGCATTTTCAATACAGTGCTATGAAGGTCTGAAATAGCACTATGAGGCATTTCAGCTACTAAGGTGGGATAATTTTTCTGGTCAGGTCACGTTTCAAGTTATTTTGTCTAACTGAAGTTAAAATTTGTATTTCCAGAGTAGGCCATGTGTACATGACATATCAACACACAACAGTCACACCATAAGGACACAAAGATACTGCAGGACCACCTCTAAAACAATAGTCTGACACAGGCAGACTGGCAGTGACTTACCTGTACATCCTGGGGCATGTTGTATACTTCAGCGTCCAACAAGACCGTGCAAGCACTGAAGGGTAGTGTCTGATTGGCTAACGTCCTTGCAGCACGATAATGGACACGCAGGACTTCTTGCTCATTGGATACAATCAACTTCTCCTGTGAACAGGAAAAAAAAAACATTCAGGTGCGAAAAAGCTGGTAAAGGCTTGTCCCAATGTGAAGGAATTTCTGAAGAGTCATTAAATGGAGCATGTAACACAAAATACCAGGATGCTACCTCCTCCAACATTATTCAATTTTTAGAGGATTTACTAATTAGTTCTCACAAGAACTACAATAAACTGAAGTGCTGGAACACTAGAACTTAACCAAGTTAGTTATATCTACTGCACTGATGAGGATTGTATTTAGATATAGCCATTTACCCTTTCAATGCTGTGCTGCAAGCGTAGTTTCATGCGCACAACCTCCTGCTGTTTGAACATCTCTTTTAGTGGTTCAGGTAGTGAGGGTGGTGGTGTTATCTAATAAAAATAAATAAATTAATTTAATCAATCAATCAATCAAATTTGGCTGACATTGAAAAATATTTACAATACAAAAATAAAATAATAAGCGACTCACTGTTGGAATACAGAGCTTGCTCAGAGGATTCCCATCAAGCAAGTAGGACCCATTGAATGTAACATACTCATCATAGTATTGGGGTGCTTGAGGAATGACACTACATAGCACCTTCCTCTTCTCCTCAATCTTTTTGCGGATGTGCAGAAACTCATAATAAGGATTGGCCCTTTCTGTCTGGTAGGGCTGAATTTCCTCAAGCTTTAGGGAGTCCACGATTGCTGCCAAAGACTGCTGGGTCTTTTCCTTAATCTGCTGGGCTGAAAGGCTGACTTGGGTTGAAGGAGAAACTCTGTGCATCTTTCGTTTTCTTGGATGAGTGACCTGGATGTCGCCCTCATCATCCAGAGGTTTCACTTTTGTCCTCGCTCCAGTTGGATCACTGTCTCTGTCTGCCACTGACAATGGAGAAGAGCTTCCAGAAGTTGCTCCACTGGTTAGTTCTGATTGAGAATCAAGTTGAACCCCAGTGCAGCCCAGATTCTGATCTCCTTCTGCTGGAGTACCTGGTTTTTCCGGTTTCTCTTCAACAGCAAGCTGGTCTGGCATCTCCACATCAACATCTGCTTTAGCATCTGTGTGAGGCTGGGTTTGAGCCGCATCCTCTGTAGCCACCACTTTCTCTACTTGTGTCTCACCAACAACCTGGCTATTGTCTGGCTCTTCCCTTGATACTTCCATTGGCTCTTCAGATGTCTGTTCAGGACTAGCACTGTGAGGGACATTTGAAATTGAAGGGACAGGCAAACTATGTTCATTTTTCTCCAGCTGTGAATCAGCTGCACCTGCATTCTCATTGGAGAGAACTGACTTACAGTCATCTTCTGAAATCCTGTCTGTAACCTGCTGATAATCTCTGACCACACTAGCTGTACATGGCAGTGTTTTAGAAGACTCCTCAGAACTGATCCTACAAGAGGTAATGGATGGAGCTTGGCTAGTTGTCCAATCCATTCTGCTCCCACTAGAAACATTTTCCATACATCTGTCCTCCATTCTGTTTTCAGGACCCATTGATAGACTTCTCGCCCTTTGCTCTAGTCTCAAATCAACGTCTGTCCTTGCTGGGTGGTCAATATTGGGTTCTGAGACAGAATCCAACTTCGGGTTAAGTGACTGCGTAGGTGTTTTGCTGGTGAAGCTTTGTTCTGGCTGTGAGGATGCAGCTGATGCAACCTGGGACACAGGTGCTAATGAGGAATTTTTGTTTGAGCCATCTGTCATTTCTATGTCAGAGCTGTCAAGCTGATTTTGTCCACTTCGCTCTGGTAAAGTATCAGTGTTTAGCTTGCTGACCTCTACTGTAGTTGGCAACAAACTGCTGGCTTGTGAAAGGCTAGTTTGCTGACCTGTGAGATCCTTTATTGAAGTATCTCGAGCGTTAGATACACATGCAAACTGGTTGTTTGAACTGCCACTCGCATCCTCAACACCAACAGAATGTTCAACTTCAGGTACAGCGCAAGGGAGATACACTGACAGTGGGTTGTGAATACTAAGACTTTCCTGTGTGACTGCTCCACTGGCTTCAGTCTGGTGTATTTTACTAGGCTCCTCATTGGAATATGCTACATCACCAACTTTTTGACATTCTTCAGACAGTCTGTCTGGTTCGCATGGACCAGCTTTAGCATCCTCATCCAGGACAGCTCTTAAGTAAGGGGATGCAAGTCTGCTTGACAGTGGTGTTCGATTGCCAGGAGCTATGTCAGGAAGACTGTTTGTATCTTTATCGTTGACAACTGGTGATCTGGAGGACTGAACTGTGAGGGAAGACTGGAGGAAAGGTGGCTGGGAGTCGGATGCTTCCAAATTGAGGTCCGAGTCATACTCAGTGGGCCTGGGTGTTAGCATGCTAGCCTGGCAGGAATCCTCTGAACTGGCTACTGAGATCATGGACACTGATCTTGACATGATACCAGATCGTTCACTGTCAGGTCTTGGAGATCGACTAAGGCTGTTTTCCATTACAGGACCAGCCTTTCCAAAACATGAGAGACTCTTTGCATCTAGCGAAAGCGTCCTTCCACTGGTTGCATCCTTTAAGATCTTCTCACGACTGGAAGGCTCTGGGATTTCTGAGCTCTTGGAGCGCAAGAGTTCTTTGTTTGCACATGGTTCATTGGAAGTGGAAATTTTTGCTTTATCTTTGTTTTTCTGCTTCCCAGAGTCAGCTCCTGGTCGTTGTTTCAGCCGTTCCCTTTCTTTTTGCTTGATCTTTTCCAAGTGTTTCTTGTGCCACTGCTCAATCTCCTGATCCTTCAGGCTAAGCATTCGTTCAAAGCTGGTCTGCATGAGGTCATCATTAACCAATCTTTTCTCTTTGGGACGGGTTTCCTTTTGTGCAGGTGAGGCTTTGGATTTGGACCTGTCTGACTCGGACTCAACAGGCCTTGCTTTACTGAGTTTGCTATCCCTATTCTGCTGTGATCTCTCTTTATCCTTGTGCCGTTCTCGGTCCCGGTCCCGATGCCTTTCCAAATCTCGATCCCTCTCCCGTCTGTCTCGGTCTTTCTCAGGGGTTTTCATAACCTCTTCTTTTAATTTTGAGGTTACCGTTTTATTGCTCTCGGATGTGTACCCCTTTTTCTCTTCCAAAAGAAATTTGAGATTAGAACTTGAGGAAGAGAGAGTGGCTTCTTTTGATTTTTCTTTTTTCTTCTTGTCAGACTCTTTGTCTTTTTCTCTTTCCTTTTCTTTAATTCGATCAATTTTGCTATGATCACTGTTCTTCTCAGGAGCCTTTCCTTTCTTTTCTGAACTCATTTTATCCTTGTCCCGGTGATCACTGGAATGCTCTTTCTCTTGCCGTTCTTTCTCACTTCTTCTGTCAAGCTTGTCCTTGCTCTTTTTGTTTTCTTCATGCTTTTTTGTAACAGGCACCGGTTTAAGTTTTTCACTTTCCTTGTGACTCTTCTCACCAGACAAATTAGATGTGGTTGTTAACCTGTCCCTCTCTTTCCACCGATCTGTAGAGTTGTGAGGGTCAGATTTATCTAACAAATGTTCCAATTTGGACTTCTTTTCTTTTTCTGCCTGTTTTTTCTCACATTTTTCAGAATCTCTGTCCTTTGTGAGTAGCCGTTTATCATTTTTCTCTCGAGAACTCTTCTCTGTAGTCTCCAGCTGACTGTGATCAACCAAGTTTCCAGTAAGAGGCTTGTCTTCTACCTCCTCTTTTACACAAGGACTTGGAAGAGTGTCTTCAGGCTTTCGTAACAAGTTAAGACTTTCTGACCGGTCATCATTTTCAGCCCCTTTCCCATCCTTTCCTCCTTTTTCATCTTTATATGCCACCTCTTTCTTCTCTTTTTTTATGAGTTTGTCTTTCTCACGCTCATCTTTTTGTTTTCTCTCCTTAGTGCTGTTGCAGACCAAATGTTTGTCTTTTAATGTTGCTTTTTCTTCTTTAATAGGTGATGAGTCAAGGGACTTCTGAGGAGAACAACTGCCTGGTGTCTCACATTTCCCTTTAAGTTCTTCATTCTCATCACTTTTGAAGAAGTTCTCTTTCCAAAATTCTCGGTCAAACTCCATGTTCCTATGTCCATCTTTCCGTAGTTCTTTCTGGCGATGCCGATTTCTCTCAGACTCATAGTCTTTCCTGTACTTGTCCTTTTCCTTGTGTTTTAGCTTATGCTTCTTGACAACCTTTCCATCTTTGTCAGCCTTCCTGAAGGCTCCTTCAGAACCATCCATACTATTGCTTAAACTGGCATCTTTAAAAGGACTGGAGCTTCTGTCATCTCCATCCAAGCTGTGTTCTTTATAGTGATGTTTGCTTTTGTCCTTGTGCTTACAGCTCTTACTGCTGGAACCTTCTGTGTAGTCAGAATCTGTGTAGTGGTTGAACTTGACACCATCTATAGGGCAGGATCCATCTCCAATGGAGACAAAAGTCTTAGCATTTTCCTGTTTTAACGGAGTCATCTGCTTGTCAGTTTGGCTGTAACTGAGCTTTGGGGATTTCACAGCCGACAAGTGAAAGAGGTGCACTGACGAATCGTCCTTTGGGCTGAAGGACATTTTGAAAGAGTCTTCCTCCCGAACACTTTTATCAGAGCTGTCAGACACTGTCGCTGTAGAAAACAGAAGAGACTTGCTGTTTTCTTTTCCATCCTCTTGAACCTCTTGATTTTCCTTGTTTTTGCTTTGGCTCTTGTTCTTCTTCTTGTTTGCCTTGCCTTTTTCTGCTGGTGTTAGGGTTAAGCTTTCTCTTTTTGTCCTGCTCTCTGTTTTGTGAGTATCATTGCAGAGTGACCTGGTTGGTGAACACTTTCGTTCTGATGGAGCCTCCATTTCATCGTCTGAACTCTCTGAACTGCAGTAGAGGACTCGGGATGACTTTGGCTTTTTTATTTTGCAGGATGACATTGTCTGATCGCTCTTGTTGGACTGCTTGGGTGTGCAATGGTTTTGCTCTTTTTCCTCCTTCTCTTTCTGACGTGCTTCTCGTCTCAGAATGTGTCTGTCGTTTAGGGCCTTGCTCAGGTCTTCCTCCTCTTCCTCATCTTTGAACTCGTACTCATCCACACCAGACACTGAAGATGTGGCCTTTGCTGTGGTCGATTTGCCATCAGAGTCCTTCTCAGTGTCTGAGTACTCCATATTCTCATCTACACTGGAGGGGTTTACTGATGGAGGGTCCTCAGAGTCTGTAACATACAGTGCAAACATAAGCAATTATCAAGTATTCAACTTCTAAGATGAAAAAAGTGAAGGAAAAAAAAGACATTATGTGTAAGCATGCAAAACCCACAGACAATGAACCAAAACTGAGCTAGATACACTATACAGCCAAAGGTTTGTGGACACCTGACCATCACACCCATATGTGCTTTGTGAGCATCCCATTTCAGATTTAGTCCCCCTCTGCCTTTTATAATAACCTCCACTCCTCTGGGAAGACTTTCCACTAGATTTTGAAGCCTGGCTGTGGGAATTTGTGCCCATTCATCTACAGGAGCTTCAATGAGGTCAGGCACCGATGTTGGGCGAGGTGGCTAGGGGTGCCATCACCGTTCCAATTCATCTCAAAGCTGTTCAACTGGGTTGAGGTCAGGGCTCTGCGCGGGCCACTCAAATTTTTCCAACCTTAGCAAACCATGTCTTCATGGACCTTGCTTTTTGCACAGGGACACTGTCATGCTGGCACATGTTTAGGCCCCCTTGTCCCAGTGGAGGGAAATGTTTATTCTACAGCATGCAAAGACATCCTATACAATTGTGTGCTTCCAACTTTGTGGCAACAGTTTGGGGAAGAATCACATATGGGTGTAATGGTCAGGTGTCAAACTTTTGGCCATGCAGTGTAGACACAGAGAAGTTAATGTCCCTGTACCTGAAGAGCTGTCATCTGGGTCAGACAATGGGATCTCCCCCTTCAGTAGCTGCTCAACCTCCTGAGAATCAGCAACGTCCACCGGCCGCTCGCCTCTCTTGTTTGCCTGGAAGGCATTTCCTCCATGCTGCAAGAGTAACTTCACAATCTGCAAAAGAGTAGGTACATAAGCCTGCAGGAAAAAAAAAAAACTGGCGAGAATTAAATAACCTGGTTATCAGTCAGAATGGCTGCTTGGAGTAGTTATGTATTTTACAAACATCTTATCCAAAGAATTTAACAAACTCCACAATTCACAAAGTTATCAGCGATATAAATGCTTTATGTTTTACTTCACAAATCAGAATCTGATACAGTTCTCTATTTCTCATGCCACTGCAGAGGTACTCAAACACTGGAATTATAAGAGCGTTGCAAAGAAACATACATCTTTGTGTCCACTGCTGGATGCATCATGAAGAGGGGTATCATCGTCCAATCCTTGTGTGTTCACCTCAGCTCCTGCACCAATAAGAACCTTTGCTACATCATAGTAACCAAGGTTGCAAGCTTCATGCAGAGGTGTCCAACCTACAAAAACAGAGTCGAACAACCATTAGAAAAGTAAATAATGTATTCTTGCATTAAAAATGACCATGTTTAAAGACAATATTACCTGCAAAATCTTTCACGTTTACATCCGCCCCTAGTCCAATCAGCTCCTTGACTTGTTTGACATCCCCTCTGATGGCAGCCATGTGCAGCGGTGTTTCTCCGCGCTCGTTCCTCTTGTTCACCTTGTCTTTCTGACGCGAAGTGGAGCTATTTGGCGTCTTTTTCTGCACTGCTGGAGCTTGGGAGGGGTGGCTCGGCGTGGTGTCTATATTGAACAAAAGTATACTACAAATTATATATTGAAATATCTTCCGGGGAAAAAAATTGTTCAAACTTTTTCTATGTGCTCAGTCTTGCTTAGAATAAAAGGAAGTAAGAGTAGAATATGAAGACATCATGTCAGAGATTTATTGCAATCTGAAAAAGGATATGTTTTGCACATCTTGTATGACTGGAAGATCCCCAGTTATAAGTTTCAACAGAAAATTGACAACTACACATACCAAAAATACAGTGTCAGGCAGCTGCAATTACCTGGACTGTTGTCTCTTGCTGTCATCTGCATCAGCAAGGCCATCTGCTTGCGTTCAGACAGTGGGTAACCGAACAAAATATTCACAGGGGTGGACTTCTTACCCCCGGACTCCTTTTTTACCCTCTTTTTATCCGGACCATCTTTATCTGCATGAAGAGATGATCACCAAGAGCAATTTGAATTCCAGGAATCATGAATTCCATTTGATAGCTTAAAAGCTTCATGTTGTTTTTGAAAAGGTTTCTAGTATGTAGCAGGGCAAATAACAGAACAAATCGGGTAAGAATATTGTTGTAAGCTTGTCTAGATACATGCATTATTCAGTGAAATTGTTCACCTCAATTTTGTGTGCACAATTTTAAAGGCATGCGTGTAAAGTGGATATAGCAGACGTGTTGCCTGGAGACGGCCAACTACTGTCGTTGTTAAGTGGTAAAAAAAGAAGAAAAAAAAATCAAGAAAAAAATTATTCTCTATATTCAGCAACAAGAGAAGATAATGCAATCACTGTGTCCCCCACCCAGTTATGGAAAGAGCTAGATTACAGAAAGTTCATGCGGTAGGAGTTAGTGTTTTCTATGACAGCTGTTCTCAGACAGTATTTTATATCATTAAACCCGAATTATTATATGGCAAAAGTCATATACAATATGTCAGGCAGAGGGTGTGCTGGGATTTATTTAAGGCTGACACACATCAATATGGTGCCCATGCTTGCTGAGTTAAGCAGTCTGTAAAATGGCTCGAGTTTCTCCACCGATCATTTTGCTGCCTTTGAGCAGCACAGCAGAGCGGAGGATTTAGCTGAGGCAGTTACCTGCGTATATCCTGCAGGGAGGAAGTAATCTCTCTCCCCACATATCGCTCGACTGGCCGGGGTCAGAGTCATCTACAGTGCAGAAGCAGAGAAGCGGGGAGGAGGGGGAGGAGGAGGAGGAGGAGGAGAGGTGGAAAGGGGGAGGAGGGGGAACGGGAGAGGAGAGCATTGCGTTACACTCACTCGCTCCCCCTCTTGCTCAGATGATAAGCAGAAAATACAATGCGCTTCGATATGGCATAAAAGGGCTCCGCCACTGAAAGCCAAAAAACCACCTCAGTGTGACAAAATGGGCAAAATCTACCCCTTTCCCAAGGGTTATTCTGTCTCCTCTTTCCCTACATATAGCAAAAGGGATTCAGTTCCTATTAGGGTAACAAGCATACATTCTTATAGAGATAAATTGAAAAATGTCTCAAAACATCCATTAAAATTTCCTTGATAGAATAAAGTAAACCCCACTGCCCACAGCCACATCCACAACCTTCGACATAATGAGCTGAAATAAATAAATGGGCACAATTTTTTTTTCTTTCCTTCCCCTTTCAGTACAAACCATAAGAAGTAGAAAGACTACAACCCCACATTATTACAAAAAATACAGTTCTCAGTCAAAACAGCTATTTCTAGTTGCTCTCCCAGTCACACATATGAATAACATTTCCCTGTCTTCCATATTTGAAGACATTGGCTCAACTGTTATATAACTCCAGGGGAGGAAAAAAAAAAAAAAAAAAAAAAAAGCGCAGCAGTACAGTGCGTATGTTTAACCATTTTCAGAGCTAACCACAAGAGGCAGCGTAGAGGCGCATGAACGCTACTGGAATTTTCTACCAGAATGAAACTGACCTGTGTCTGAGTCCCGCTCCTCGTTACGGGGAGGGCTGACACTGAAGGAGAGCTTGCGTTTCATGGAAGACTTCGGCTTCCCCTCCTTCCCCATAATCTCACTCCGATCCAGCTTCGGAGTTTTGGTAAATGGGGAGATTTTATCTTTACTCTGCAGAGAAAAAAAAAAGAAGAAGAAGAAGAAAAAAAAAAAAAAACGACAGTGATTAGATATTGAATTCTTCATAGCAATGTGGAAGACCACCTCTATTAATTGTACAGTATTTATGTCAAATCAAATCTGAATATGAAATCTGGGCACAATCAGTGTAAAACACAAATATATACTCAATAACTAAAGCAAGTCATTAAACTGAAATACTCATCTTAAACATTTCTCAGTCTTACATCTAAGCACTGACAGATGTGAGAGCTTCACACGCACTCCGGAGAGCACCAAACAACTGAAACCTGGTCCGACTAAAATCAAGTTTACATCGATCTGCATAAAATGACATGAAAGGGACGAGTGCTTATCTTACTGCGATAAAGTTTCATTTTCATCATTCTTTTTTTTTGGAACAGACTGAACTGTGGGATTTACAACAGTACGGCCTGAGAAAGATATGCACCAGTTACTATAAAAAATAAAATAAGAAAAAGTGTATTTATTTCTAGAGCACAAACAGACCAGTAGACATGCATGTGTTTTCCCTTTAATAGCTTTAATACATTTTAAAGAAACTTTGATCATCAATGAAATAGCTGAAGTGTGGGCAACATCAGACATTGTTATTGACCTTAAATAATAGTGTTTTATTCCTCTTACACCAACAGATCTTTTTTCTCGCTTGAAGTTAATAGGACAAATGCAGCTTGTCATGTTACAGAGTAACTACAAACCGTTATTCCCATGTTGGAAAACTTAAAGGAACAGCTCATACTGTTCCAAAGCACTGACACTGGAGACTCCTTCCAAAAATGCCAAATAAATGTCTCCTTTCAGAAATTGATTAAAAAATAATAATAATAATGTATTAGAAAGAGTGCATTCATATAACCCTTGCAGCAGGAACTATTGTCAGTACTGTTGAACAAGAAAATTAATCAACACCTTCTGACCAATCAGAATTGAGCAATCAACAGCACTGTCATATAAAGGCATACTATTAACTCATTGTTAACAAATTCAGTATTCTATCATTTGTCTAACCAAAACGCACTGGCATGACCTTCAGAGGAAAAACAACCGATGAGAAGCAATAAGAAGTATACGTTAAGGCACACCCCACCTAATTCCTGACCTATCAACGAACATTTATATTGCTGTGGGAAACTGACTTCACAAATGAACTACATGTAATAAGAGAAAAAAGTTATTAGTAGTGGTTCTGTCACCTTCTTCCCGGTCGTCTTTTCCACCATGGCTCCATCTCTGTCGGTCCCCGGCTTGGCCATGGTGCAGCTTCTGACTAGCTGTGGCAGCTACGGCTCACGGGGTTCATCATGGGCCTGCGAAATTAAAGCCTCGGATCAGAATCAGCACACTTTTGGTCTGCATTAGATCCGGTATAAGACATGCTTTCTGTTCAGACACACTGTTAAAGGCTTGTTTAATGTAACGCACTGACCCGTGAATTATGCGTTTGTAGTAATTTGAATGAAGCATTAAAAAAGCAGAATTGAATAAGCTAGCATAAGATGTAATGACTAATACCATTAAGCAAGGAATCTTATCTTACACAAGTGCTGCTATTCTGATACTATGAAAATCAGGGTCACGGCTCAATGTTCTAGACATTGTGTGCAAATATAAGATCTTATTAGTGGTGCTTCATAGCTCAACCACAGATATTTACAGTCA
Source organism: Pangasianodon hypophthalmus (assembly GCF_027358585.1). Lineage (NCBI taxonomy): Eukaryota > Metazoa > Chordata > Actinopteri > Siluriformes > Pangasiidae > Pangasianodon > Pangasianodon hypophthalmus. Next base: position 14,191,876 of record NC_069730.1, on the reverse strand, counting down.
CCTAGCAGACAAATCGGTCTGATCAGACTCACATAACTGACTTCTAGCAATTTATTTTTTTGGGTCACTTTACTTGACTTGACCTGTCCAATAACCAGTGAAAGAAAAATCTACTTCCTAATGACTTGCCCAAACAAAACATTTCAGGTGATGCTTGTTCAAATGCAACATGCTCTAGTTGGTTCATGTATTTCTCAGTGGCGTAAAGCACCTTGATGTTGTGCCACACGCTACTCCTTTACCGAATCCAGCGAACTGATGCACATTTAAACAGTTCATCGAGTGAAAATAAAGACTCCAGCCTCAGACTCAAATAACTCAAATAACATCACAGCTCATAACTGAAATGTTGGCCATTTTTGTTGAGGGCACAAACATGATGCTTCATCACATGAGACATTATCAGGAGAGGATACACACTACAGCTACATAAAGACACCACACACAGGGAGATTCAAGCACTCACTTATTTTCCATAGTCTGTATTAATGCAGAGAATTAGCTTTTCATACTTTTAGCTGAACAGCGTTAGCTGCTACATATAACAGTTCACTATCAACGATGCAAAATTACTGCCATTTATCATATAATGTGTCAAAAAGTGAGAGTATTATGTATTATATATTATATTGTATTATGTATGTATTATAATATAATATATTACATTAGTGCTGATGTCAAACAAATGGGACATAAACTAATGCAGGGTGACAGTATTTTTCATTTTTCATTGGTTCTGCACACTTTTTTGCAACTAGACAAAACAAGACAAATTCAAAATAAATATCCGCAACCTACCTTCCTAACTAATACACCCCGATTTATTTTGTGTGCCGTGTATGCATATGAGACGAATCATTTTCAGCATATAAAACTGACTCCAAAGCTTTGCGGTTGACTCCTGGTTTTCAATGCCTGGAATCAGTGAATCAACTCTTCTTGGCATTGACTTAGATGTGAAAAGAAAGCATATATATTACACGTGTATGCTATAAAAATATTTTAAAAAATAGTTCCGTTACTTACAAGCTAATTGATTGTAATAGCTTCACTCCTTGCTGCCCAACACTGCATAATGCACATGCAAATGAGAACATGCTCGCCTCGTAGACTAATCATTCGAGACCAGGTTCAGTCATTACAACCCATCAAGCTGTCACCAGCTATTGTCGGGTTTTTTTTTTTTAATGAGATAATGTTTTCTGATAAGGCAGGAAAGATGGATAAACATGACCATAAATGTGCAATACAACTAGAAAAACTCAAAACAATACACAGCGGTTAATAAGCATGATTCAAACCATGGATATTGCATTTTCACGATTTTTCACATTCCCACAAAAGAGTGGTTATAAATCAAAATATTACTCACATGAAAACACAAACTGTCATGACACCAATAATGTGCGCCACCATTTCCATTCAAATGCCATAACATGCTTCACAATATAGTCCAACTAATCAATACTGAAATTCGTTGCCAGCTTTTTTTTTTTTTTCTTCTCCCCCCACCAAATTTTATCGATTTTGTCGATTAGTTGACAGCCGTACTCATGTCACGTAGTATCACCTGGTCTACGCACACAAATGCGGATTAGGTGGTATAGTGAGATTTCAGCCGACGACACATTGCTAACACTCACAGCACAGGGGAAAAAACTGCTCTCCATATTTCTATACCAAACTACGCAAAAGGAGTAGAAGTGCTGAGTCATTCTCTCATAGTGGAGAGCGGAGAGGAGGTGGGGGAAATAAGCAACTACACTACTCAGCAGCCAAAACGGCAGTGTGGGACAAATTCAGCTCAGAGGATTTCCTGTTTGAAGAGAAAAAGCCTTCACATGCATACAATATGTCTCTACGTCATACGAGATCAAAATCCCTTTACACTCTCGAAAGCCTGAGCTCACTAAGCTGGCAGAAACGACGGTCTCTCAGCAGACAGCAAGATAACCACGATCGCCCCTGAACTGTTTTATATTTCCTGTACATGATGTTACATCAGTGCGATATTGGATAAAATTATTATATCGAGTACTTATCTAAACTCAGAGTCGAAATTCAACTGAAGTGCCAATATTATGCGCATTAAACTAATTTTCGGCAATACTGCATGTTTTTGGACAATTGCGACAAGAAAATAGGTAGCACGGGGAAGTCTACCCCCATCATGATGTGGTCATTTCATTACAAAATAAGGCTGAGTAACCCACAATGTTAAATAATAGGTAAAGAAACTGAGTCAGCTGCATCCCAGCCATCCTCTTCTAATGACTATGATGTGTTAATAACTTCTAGAGACACACAGAGATTGATGTAAACAAGACAAACATACTCAGGAAAATATCAAAATCTATGTATTTCAGACAGGACTGGACGTTTGCATCAGCACAGAAGGCTTAGACACAATAAGGCAACTAACATGCACTGTAATTTCACTACATTCTGGGAGGTAAATGACAGATCTGGATCCTCAAGAACTTCAAACACACACACCTACACCATGTCCACACACATCCAGAAGTACGTGCGCGCGCACACACACACACACACACACACACGTGCGCATGTCTGGCACTGGAATGGAAACACAAACAGTTCCAGTCCGTGCAGCGTGACTGTGGTCTCCTCTGGGACTGGGCCGGCAGGAGCACTGGCTGCTCAGCCTACTTTCCCACCACTTCCAGCCAGCATTAACGGTCATCTCAACCTGCATCTCTACTAGCATTATGATGACAATCAGGGGTTTAAATAATATTTATTGTTCTCACAATATTTAGGCTAAATCGCACTAACAATATTCTGTAAAATTGCTTGCAAGATATTGAATTTCGGCTCAAATCAGCTCAGCCATCTGTTACAAGCGAGTGCTTTAATGCATCCTGTTTGCTTTTTCCATCGTACGTGGTGTGTGACTGCTCCAGGTCCGATTGCCTGAGAACGGCTGCTTTTCTTTCATTCTTACGAGCATCACGGTCATTGACTGACGTCTCCCCCATGGATCTAAATGCAGTTGTCACATTAGTCACTGTTCCTATTGAGAAAGAGCCAGTTAGGCTGTGTTTGTGTCTGAGGCTTCTGAGATCAGCCCCAATAATGAACCCACTTTGTCACAAATTCACTTTGCCACACAGCATGGTAGTGCGTTAATCGCTCAACCGTATCACGTAACACATTTGTCTGGAAGCATTTGTGCCCATTAGTTTTCTCAACTTATGTATTCAAGTTTTTCCTTTAATTTGTCAACCATCAGTACTGAGACACTCACAATTTGCCTTTTTTTTTTAAATAATTTTTTTTTTTTTTTTTTTTTTAAGGAATTGCTGAGATACTATGACACAAAATTCAATTCATGGTGGTGTCTTGATAAGATACATTTTTCATACAGCAAAAATGAGCATTTGAAGCAAAAATGAGCATTTGAGCAAATGAACCTGATTATTTGCCTTAAGTTTCTATTTTTAATTGAGTAAAACATTCAACATTATAAACGTTTAATAACTGAAAGTTAAATATGACTCTCAGCAGCATATGAAAACAAAAGCTGTGTATCAGAATGTAATAGAATTAAACATTAGCTCTCTGGCTATGCTTTCATTGGTGTGCACTGTTGCCTGGTCTCAGCAAAATTTCCACTCCAACTACGAGTCAAAAACTTCACAAAAAGGCTGGTCCAAAAAGTTCAGGAATTGGAAAAGGGGGACACATTTTTCTTCTTTTTCTAAGTCTCTGCATCTTAACCAGCTTAAAATTTCCATCTGTTACTTTGTTTCAAAAAGATCCCAATTTGGCATTAAAAACTGCAACCCTGGCAACCCTGCAGGTGTCTGAAGTCACACAGCTCTCTGGAGATTGGACGTGTTTTTGAATCCTACAGCCTGAGTAGAGTCTCATCTGCAGCTATGAACTTCCTAAACTCTGATTTCTTTAAGTTGGACTGAATCAGCAGGAAAACTCAGTCTTAAGCACTATCCAGGCAGGATTACATTTCTATGGGTCCTGGGGTAATTTCCTATTTTACAGGAGCTCCTCTTTGGTTTAATTTCCGTCTGAGAAAATTACAGATTGCATTACCTACTGTTGTTCGCCTGGTTGTCTGATAATTGTAGTCCCATCTAGATACACATGTCCGTGATTTTCTATGCGTACGTCACCTTGTGTTGGGAAAAAAAAAGAAGTCTGACTGTTGTTACTTGCCTTATTTAGTCTCGTACCGCATGTATCAGTGACCCTCCCCGGATATTAAACACTTCGCAATTTGCAAAATGAAGGATGCTTCTCGTATACTTTCAAACAATAATGATGTTGTATGTTCAAATTGCTGCTGGAACCTTGGCTGGAAACTGAAATAAGAGTTTCTCTACTCCAGTGCCTCTTTGACCGCTTGGACGCCATGCTGTGAATGAAGCGTGATCATATGACCATGTGACGCGAACATCCGGGTTTCGCAGAAAATACAACCTGCTAGAAACTCACTCCTCCTGTGGTCATTTTACTGCTGTTGGAATGCATCAGCAATGAGGTTTTATCACTGAGGAGACATAAAAAAATTACTACAGACGTCCCCCTGAATAACTAATCCGGTCCGAATAGGGCTTAAAAAGCAACAGAAAGAGAGAGAGTGAGAGAGAGAGAGAGAGAGAGAAAGTGTGTGTCTTCTTGTTTTCAACTATATAAATGTCTGCTCAGATCCAGATCCTGCTAGTATGCAAGCCCATCAGCTTGTGAAAACCAGTAGCAGAAGCGTGTTTTGTTTTTTTTTTTTGTTTTTTTAAAAACCCCAGTGGCCTCTCCCGAGTGGAAATAAAGAGGAAGCTACTTTTTAGAGGTACCTTGTGTAATATAATCAGGATTTTACAACGAATAGCCTACTTGAGAATCGAGAGCCTTGTATCAAACAACTGTGAGACCACTAATACCATGCATTTCCTTTCACATGTAATGTATATGAAAAAGAAAGGGTAACATTTTGTCAAACTTCATGGTGAAAGCTTGACAGTGCAGTGAGGCAGTCAGTGTCTGATGTCTATTAGCTAGCTTGCAAACCTGACTGATGGAAATACCACTTCACTGTATACAGACACCTCTCGATCAGTGATAGAGACGCAGAGTCGTTCAAATTAAAACCCCAGAAAACACACACTCCCTTTCGTAAATCTGCTCCTCTTCGCCAACATGCCTTAATCGCACTATACTAGAAAAAGAAATACAGCGACGATATCACATATGCTCGACAGGAAAATCACTGCCGTATTCCAGCACTTGCAACACTCAGTAGTAAAATTGCAACACACTGGCTTTCAGCTCTCCAAAATATTTCACTTGTTTAATTTGTTGAGTAATCCACAACGGCTAAGTTCACTTCCAGATGAACAGTGCAGGCCAAAAAAAAAGTTTGTTTTCTCTTGAACATCTTTCAATTTCTTAAATTAAAATGCTTCATTTTTAAGCTCCCTCTTAAACATGTTCCTAGCTAAATATTATGGTAATGCTACAGTCCTGCTTCATCACAAAGCCAAATTCAGCATGGGTAGGGTTAATACAGGCTCCGGCCTGAGCAACAGATAGTTTGGCTGATAAAATCAGCCAACACATTTAAAGACGATGAGGAAAAGGATATTTTGACTGCATTTTTCCATCTGCAACATGAGCAAAAGGGGATATTTGGATAGTTTTATCCATCAGTAATTGATTGGCTTGTGAATTGCACTTTTCAAAAATAAAAATCAAAACCGGTTCTCTGTTGTTAGAGTGAGAGGCTTATGTTTTTTCCTGTGAGACTAGAGACATCATCTGAACAACCGAATTTCAGTTTGTCAGTGTAGACCATTTATTCCTGGCGCACAAATTTCTATTAAAAACAAAACAGATGCTCTGTATTTCTGCCTGGCGTTTTGCATGAACTGCTGTTTGGAACATAGATCAGAACAAAGATCTGGGATTTTTGTAAGTGATGTACAGAACGATGAGCCATTTGGCTCTGCTGTGCCACACTACAGCCAATCAGAGAGTCTTATTTAGAAGCATGAAAACTGCATGTCTGATAAAGGGCCAAAAAACATTGAATAAAAAGTGTCATGACTGACAGAACGTAGGTGGTGTCTCGAACGCCAAGACCAAACTATGTTTGCGCTCGGCCCCTCAAACCTCTTTGCTTTTCTGCTCTACGATAGCTAGAGGAGGGGGAAAGTGAAACATGACACAAAACAGTTTTTATTTTTTGTCCTTTTTTGTGTCCTGCCTACGATTCTACAGGGACATAGTTATTAGACGTGGGAGAAAATTGCTACCTCTAAATTATGCTACCTCTAAATTATGTCTTTTGAAGTGATTAGTACAGATGAATCCTGTTCAATCTGATCAAGGACATGAGCTAACAAGGTGTTTTAACAAAAGAAAAAAAAAAAAAAAATGGTCAGGTTTGATTTTTGGTTGTCTTTAAAACAAACAAATTAAGGATCGTGACCATGTGAATTGTGGAGTATCTGTTCCTGTGTATCTGTAAAAATAAATAAATAAATAAATAAATAAATAAATTTTTTAAAAAAAGTTTTTTTTTTACATTTTAGTTTTAAAGATACAAAATTTTAAAAATAATCCAAACAATTTGAAATAAGAATATTTAAAAATGCTTAAAAAGATAACAATATATTCAACATCTAAGAAATTGTAATAAATTGTAATGGTATGCATATCAATAACATCATATCATAACAACATCAGGCCCTATTGCACATCATTATCCAGCAAATTTAAATTCTGCTAACACCAGACCCTCCACGTATCTGTATTGTTAACCTACAGAGCATGTTACAGAGCATGTGTCAAACAGATGACATGTAAGAACAATCTGTTTTCGCTTCTGCACTTGGAGTATTCATTTAAAAATTCTCACATCATTGCAGTGATCGTGTACATGAATCACTCATGACCTTGTGAACATTTATCATTAAACTACAGTAGATATTCATACCTAATGAACGCATGGAACCTGTGCGAGTTTCACACTGCTTATTCTCAGTTTCATAACTCCACATACATCATTCACACATGAAACACATTTCATAAAAGTAGTCAGAACCAAAGCCTTCTGGAGATCATGTAGATATCGTGTAACAAAAGATTAGAGTAATCCCGTCGTCATTATTCTCAAAACTCAAAGAAGGCACATACTCATGACGTATTCATTTACAACACGTTGCAAACAAAATATACCAGAGGTTTATTTATTTATTCAAAATCAGTGATGTTACTCAGGCACACGTTAATAACTGCCTTTGAATTAAATGATCATTTGCTTGTTTTATATTTATAGTGCGATTTATTCCTTTGAATATTGTTTTTAATTGACCTACACGAGTAAGGCTCTCTTGAACTAAAACTAAAGCCATCTATTCATTTGACCACACAACATGATATAGGTTGTTATTGTCAGTGTTTTTGTTTCTTTTTCTGGCTGCCTAAAATCGCTTTGTATCCGTGACACAATATTCATATCTGTCTGCACATACGGACATCTGAACTTCATAGGAAGCAGTATACATTGCTTTAAGAAGCATGCGCTCTGCAGCTCAGAAAGTAGGTTAATAGCCACACATACCCACACAAGCACAAAACAACGCACTACATTGTTACTGCATCGCAACATGTGGAAATGTGCACCACATTCCACCTGCACATGGTTTTTTATGTAGATGTTTGTGCTCTTGCTTATTTTGCTTGCAGTACTGCTTTCTTACTGAATATCTTTTAACCATGTGTAATGACAGCAGCATCTACACGGTCACACTGGCTTATCTCAACTGACCATTAAAAACAGGAGTGAGAGAGTAACAGAGAATGGTGAGCTGATAAGCAAAAGACTAAGCCAGTGAATAATAGGGGGGAAAACCAAAAGGATGAGTAAGAGTGGTGTGGAGAGGAAGAGAAGGGGGTGGACGGGCATTAGTGCAAAGGTCAATAGATGAGTGTAGGTCTGGCCGGAGAAGCACAAGCATAATTAACCTCCTACGTGTCCTGAAGCTGCCAGGACAAAGCCATAGTCCGTGCAAGCAATACAGCTGAGATAGGAGCTGACCTGGGCTGATACAGAGGTGAACAAACTGTATATAGCGTTCAGGTTGTTGGGTCAGACAGTTTGGTTTGTTGGGGTTTTGACTATTTAATAATTAATATGATCCATGATAATGCATTTTTGGGAGACAAAAATCCAGATTATGCACCCCAGTGAGTGTATAATAAAAGAGCGACTCAAATCCGCCTCATTCTGTGTTAGCAGAAGAGCAATACAACTACAAGCACAGTAAACACTAGCACCATTCTGGGCTATTATAAATTCAAACATAAAATTGATTACTCAATACTTCATGCATGTAAACTTATTCTATTGTTTGTGTTAGGCTTGTGGCGATTGACGATAGTCTCAGAATAAATTCCATATAGTGGGATGGCTATCAAGTTGGACGATTTAAACGTCCGTCACGTTCACCCTATTGTCCCGAGATCACGAGTTCGAATTCCTTGATTTGGGAGTCCAAGAGAGCAACACTGCTCTCAAGAAGGGAGGGATGGCATACTGTCTCTCCTCCAGCAATCACAGTGACACTAGCTAAACATGGGCGTTGGTGAGCTCACGGATGCAGAAGAGGGCAGATAGCGTTTTCCTCCGAGTGTGTTATGCTGCCCCGGTGCAGCATGAGCAGCAGTGAAAAAAAGAAAGTTGAGGTCGTCTGGCTTCATGTGACAGCAAGTGACAGCCTTCACCCTCCCTAGCTGGTAGCTGTCGTATGACGGGGGAGACCTAACAGGTGAAACAGTGTGTTGTTTATCAGGGCTACTTCGCTATATCTCCGCTGCTGTTCAACAAAGAGCACATATTTAATTGACTTCAGTTTTAAACGAGCTTGATTACAGCTAATAACTCATTAGGTTTATTTACAGTCCTGACTACAGTTTTACAAGCGTTTCTCACATTGTTAATAGATAAATCATTTTAAGAAACCCAGACTAGATGCTAATGCTAGTGACTAGCAGTACAGCCAACTTGAAACCAGCTTCAGGTATTTTCTGCTGTAATGGCATGGCGTGTACACAAAGACATAGCTGCTCACACATGCTGGTTACACACCTCCAATGCCATGAGGGAATACTACTGTCAATGTTAGCTCACAGTCTTACAAGCCTGTTATGTGGAGTTTCACATGTTCTCCGGCATGGGTTTCCTCCACGTTCTCCAGTTTCCTCCCAAAAACATACCAGTAGGTGGACTAACTGTTAAATTGAACCTAGGTGTGAACGAGTGTTTTATAAACACACAAGTGCACCTTATGAAAGCGAAATAATTGGCACCTAGTTTATCAAGCTCATTACTTTTTACTATATAAAATTCAACAGGCCCCAATAACTTGTGTAAAATGGTTATTAAAGCAATGCTGAGGTAGTGACTGATTAACAAAGAAAATAGGTTTTAAATGTACGAAAATAGTGCTGTGTTCCTGGTACCTTGGAAGTGGTAATTATGTCATTTCCCACCTCAGGATGTTCGACGTGCGAAGTGGGAATTGGGACACACACACACAAAAAAAAAAAAAACGCAGACACCTCCATGAAAGCATGTCTTTCGTTTGCTCTGTCAAAAGACGTAAAGCTCATAAAAAGCTACTACAGCCGCACTTTTACAGTTACAGGCCTGAGTGGCTACTGGTGCTGTTCTATTATGGCAAACTTTCTTGAAACATTTTGGATGAAAATTGCAGTACAGCAACAACAGTGGACAACAGCGAGTAACTTAGTCACAAGCTACCCGGCGGACAATACCGAGTAGCATTAGCAACAAGCTAGCCGGCTAATGCAAGTGATAGCTCTAATATTGATGAGTACTTTCTCAAAACAGGGATTAGTATGGTCAAGGTCATAGATTTAACCAAATGCTGTGTCTGTATAGTAACTGATCTGTAGCCAATACTGCTACAACCTAACTGAAAGTGGAGAAGGGGAACTTTACACTGTTCAGCACACGGCCATGTTGATTTGACATTACTACGTGAACAGGGAAGGAACTAGTAGTTGAGAAGATTATCCCAAGCTTTTTTTTTGCCAGTTGTAGGCGGGGAATTTCAACTTGCAACTTGTGTATTCTAGGTGTGAAGATATAATATTCCTAGCCTGCTCTTACGTAATAACAGTGCACTTGTCTTACTTTATCTCAGGCTTCAGATTTTAGTGTCAATGTAGTACTTTCTAATTTACTTCACTGTTGATGTGTAACTATATGAATAAATTTTGTTTCCTATATTTACACAGAATGGTTCATTGTCAAGGTACATCTACTTCTGTCATACATTTCAGAGTGAAAATTAGGTTTGAAAATTCAACTGCTTAAAAAACAAAACATGAAGTCCATGCACTCTTTGAGAGAATCACATGATTGCCAAACAATTCAGCAGCCGTTAGAAGCAGAGATTCTCGTTTAAAAACAAAAAACAAAAAAAAAAAACACTTCAACCAACAACAACAACAACCAGCCAAGTGTGTTGTGCAATCAGCATGCTCCAACACACACGCGCGCGCACACACACACACGTGCGTACAAGCATGTACTTTGGTTTATGTACTTCACTGTTTATTGCACACAACTCACTTTAAGGCATGCAGAAGAGTTTCGTTTTCACATCCTCTTTGAAACAAGTGTGCCAGAGGGGTCAGTTTACAGACAGCGATTCACTTGCTTTCAAAATGCACTATGCTTTCAGAATTCTCTAAATAATAAAACCAATTTGTGGCTACAAAAAAAAACAAAAAAAAAAAACACGAGTGCTGTCAGATTTGGCTTGAATGTATTAACCTACGTCACATGTTAACCCACAGCACATGTCAGACTTGGGTTAAAAGTCTTTCTGCCAAAAGCTTTAATAGAGAAGATGGAAAAGCTCTGTGCACTGTGTTTTATTTTCATAACTTAAACAGCTGCTTTAAATTTGACATGGATTTGATAATTTTTTTTGCCAAACTATAACTGAGGATGTTCCTGACAAAAGGTTAGATCCCAATGATGAAAAGGTTTGCCTCAGTTCCCCAAGCGTTACTCAAACTGTGTTTAAAAAAAAAAAAAAAAGAAAAAAAAAAAAAAAAAAAAAAAAAAAGAACGGAAGTTGACCATATGGAAAATCATGGAAGGACTGTTTTCTGTTTCTTTATCTATCCATCAAATTAACCATCTACAGAAAAGCTGGTGATTATGTAGGGATGATGAAGCATTTAAAGATAGACCACCTGAAGTGTTATAAACAGGCTAAAGCCAGGAAGCCTGGACTCTAGAGCACTGAAGCAGGGAAACAATAAACTTTGCTCAGCTGTAGCGTATCATGACTGGAGCAGTGTATTCCTGCCCTACACCAAATGCAAACAATTAAGTAAATAAATCCCTGATACGATGGTGCACCCATGTTAAATAGCCTGTATTATGTTCTCAGCTAACGCAGAACAAAGTTTCCTTATTCATTATAGAGATTTTGGGTAAAATATAACAGCTGAGCAAATATATTTCCATCATCAAGCTCAGAATATGCAGGGTATGCATCTTGACATGTAATAAACAATACAAAAATCATATAGTTAATTTAATCAATGTTTCAGCCGATCCAATACGATTCAGTTCAGTTAAATTTAACATGCACTGATGTGCCCTAGTCCTGATGCTGTTAGGAACAACAACTTTAAAACATTTCTTCACTGTCTTTATTTTGTCTCAAGAAGTAATAGGGTTACTGACTGCTCCAGCTATTGCCGGCTACAGGTGTGGGGTAGTGAGCTCTGCAAGAAACAGCTAACACTAGCATTACCGGTCACATCTTTAGCTGCAGCTTCCCTTTGGTTAACATTGCCCCGTGTCACCTTCGTAGGTGTGTAGCAAAGTTTGTGTGTTGTAGGTTTTGCACATAGCAGTACTTGTATCGAGACTTCCTGTTGAGATTTGCTGAATCCAAAGTAGTTCCAAAGTTTTGATTTAATACTCAAGACACTCGCTCCTGCTCTCTCCCTCTCACACGTGTACAAAGTGGTAACTGCACATCAATTTTCAGCAGCGTCAGTTTTTAAGTGTTTTCCTTTTCGATTCAAACCAGATCTAGTCTAACTGATACAACCGTATTGGAGAATGTTAGGCAAATGTTTTTTTTTTCCAAAACTTTTTTTTTTCTTTACACCCTAATATGGACTACTAATTAACAGGTTAAAACAACGACTGGTAACCATGGTAACACAACAGTACTGAAGAACAGTAATAGCTAGTGATTTGTCAGGTGCAGCAGAGCTTGAACCTCTTCTTTCTAAAGCCAAAATCCTCCCATGGCTTTGTTAAACCCCTTGGCCAGGGGACAAGTCAGTCATGTTGATCCTAGATGAGTGAGGGATCAGTGAGGTCATCCGGTGGTACAAGCAAGTCCCCCTCCCTCACCCTCAAGTCCACTAGACAGAGTTCCTACTCCGGAGCCTTGAATCCTGGAGGGCGCAATCAATACAGACAGGTTGTCTTTCCAAGACTAGAAGATGAGAACGCATGCCATGAACCCCTCCAACACTCCACCTGCGCAGAAGATCCGACAGGTTTGAGACATAGAAAGTGGTGGAAATGAGATAACTAGCAGGCACTCATCTGTTTAAGCATTCTGATTGGCCCTATAAACCTGGTTTTTAACTTCATCAAAGCCAGTCTTATATTCCATGTAGGCAGCCGGACTAGGTCTCCTGGAAGACAATAGGCTGTTGGATGCCGACATTGTTCTCCATTCAGACTGCCTGAATCTTTGGACAATAAATTGCCTGTTGGATGCCTTTTACTGTCAAAAGTGCTACAGCCCAAGTCTCCTCATCCAGTCATCCCCAGCTGGAACATGGAATTATGGGTTTATGGATAAGTGTAGAATGCAGAGGTGTACACTTCCAGCAGTTTGTTGCACGTATCTACAGCACTGTGTGTCGGCCAACACTAAGACGAATGCTGATAGGCTGAAGCGGGGCAGCGTGTGTCCAGCTGCGTACCCAGAAACGTTGTGACCCCTCTTCTGCAGGTTTCAGAGTAATACAGCCACATATACAGACCAGTATAAACAATGTATGTCACAATTTATGTCATGGCGATCTGATCACAGTAACGCATCATGGATTTATTTACAGTGAACTGCAATCATGATGTGGCATATGCGAATATAAAGTGAGGCTTTACACCCACTGTTCCTGTCATCATAATGGCTGATTTTATCATCCTGTGGGACTGAATTCAAGTTTACATTCTTTTGAATTCTAACAGATTCCCAGTAAAGACAAATGCATACAATGTAAACCAACTACATTTTAAGATTTCTAAAGCATCCACCATGCCATGACTGATAAAGGAAAAAGCTGGTGTGCATTTAAACACTTGTGAAACTGAAGTGTTCAGTCGCTTGAAACTGCTTGATAGAGTAAAGATGTTTCAGAAAGGCTTTCAGTGCATACAGACTTGGGTTCTGATTGATCCAATGCTCGCCCACGGTACTTTTCAAAAATCGATTTTACACCTGTGATGTCTTCATTCCTACGGCTAAAACAAAAGAACTGCATTATTTCGTGCTCCAAGACTTCTTGTTTTCGCTTTCTTTTTGCTATAAATTCTGGTTTGGCTCATGCGCACTGGCCCCTAGTGTAAAGAAAGTATGCAGGCAGACACATATGCCAGGGTCCTAGCACAACGCTCTGTCGGAGAAGTACAGTATAATATTTGTGTGTGGGCATATGGAAAAGCCAGGACTCAGTTCAGTACAGTTCAACATTCTTGTCAGATTCATATGGTAAAAAGCTCATCTGATCTGGCCAGGCTTTACTAGCAAACATCTCAACAATGAAGGATTAAAAGACAAAGTCCACTGGGGCCTGCCAGGGACTGGTTGATTTAATATATTCCATATTACATTGAATGGTGGGATTAGGAAAGGGTGCTGAACTCCCTTCAGCCAGCGTCCCCACTCCTCAAGGGCCAGGTTAACAGCCAAGAGTTCAAGGTTGTCCATCTTATAGTCCAGTAGCAGGTGCAAGGACGCAACCGGGAGGGCATTAAGATATTGACATTGCACCAATATGGACTCGCCTCAACACTGAATGGCAACGTGGAGTCAGGAAGTTTGGGGATGGAAGCTATAGAAGCAAGCTGGTAAAGGGCTGTAAGCCTGGGGAAGCTAACCATCCCATGAAGCACAATCAAATATTCATAATAGTGGATTTCAATTTCTGTGCTTTTATAAAATAATTATATATCCTTATCAGGTCTGATTTGATCAAACTGGGTGCTCAGCTGAACTGTTCTACAACTACTGGAACCAAAAGTAATGCATTTAATCACAAAAGATATGTACTATGATTTTATAGTACTTCTAGTAGAAATGCAACAATCACACGATTTGGATCGATGCATTGATTTAAAAGGCAATGGATAAAATGAATCGAGGCAATAATCATAAGCAAGATGATTCGGTGGTCTCGTCAAATATCGAATCGTTGCCTAATATACTGAAATAATATTGTATTGCGTGGAAGTCTGAGGTTTACACCACTAGCTACTAGTATTATTTAGGCCTTACTATGACATCTAAACAAACAAATATTGAAATATTGAATCGTACCTTTTACCATAGCACTGATAAAATCTTGAATCTGTTTGACCAGAAGGTGTTAAAGGTGCAGCTCTGACAGTAGTGAAGGCTGCAGGAAAAATTGCAGCTTTACATTAATGCACTCAAACCTGTAAAGTGAGCGACCACATAATATAAGGCTAATAATTAAAGGATTTTTTAAAAATTGTTATTTAACAAAAAAAAATGTGTAACCGCTAATGCGGTGAAGTGTTTTTGTGTAAGGAAACCATCCATCCATTTTCCGTAACGCTTATCCTACCCAGGGTCACGGGGCAGCCTGGAGCCTATCGCAGGTAACTCAAGGCAGGGGACACCCTGGACGGGGTGCCAACTCATCGCAGGGAACAATTGCGCACACACACTCGCACACTACGGACAATTTGGAAATGCCAATCCACCTACAACGCATGACTCTGGACAGGGGAGGAAATGCCCGAAGCACGGGGCGAACACGCAATCTATGCGCACACAGGGTGGAGGCAAAATTCGCACCCCCAACCCCGGAGGTGCGATGTAAACGTGGTTGCTGAACTGTTTAAAGCTGTTATATGCACAAGCACAACAGAAAATAACTTGCTTTGCAGCCATTCCACAACATTAAATACAAATATAAATTGATATAAAGTATCACATATGCAAATTGCTGTGGGAGAAGAAAAATAAAAGATGTTGGTATGTGTTTTGTTATAGGGAAATAATCAACTTCTGGGTGGTCTTATTCCTTCCATATATAGCTTTTTTTTTTTTTTTTTTTTTTTTAGTATTATTTAACCCTTTAAGTAATGACTATGCTTAGGTTTTAATCTTGGTGATTAGAGCTGATAATAATCTTACTACATCATCAGTAAATAATACATACAATCCTTATATTTTCTGCATTTTTTTTTGCTCTATTATTAATCAGTAATGCTAAATTTGTTTTATGATGGTTGTGTTAGGTAGCGTAGACACTTTTCCACTTTGCACAGCAAACTGTCAAAAGGTTTGAGCATCCTTCTTGTAAAAAAAACAGTTGAGAGCTGAGCAAAGTGAAAACCACCTTCCTGAGTTTTAAATCTTGTGTACTCTCAGTGGTTTTGGCTTGGCCATCACGTCTTCACTCGGCAGTACTGCAGGTGGCAGTGTGAAAATAACAAGAAAAGCTTAGCACCAAAATAACTAACAGCTACCGTGCGTTTTGTTAAAAACAGCCAGCTGGGTCTTAAATACAGAACTGAGCTCAAATTTATCATCGTCTTTGCTCACTGAGCTGTATGACATTAAGATTTTCATATAACAGAGATGCTGCTTCAGCTACGAATTTAAGCTACAACCAGAAATGACACAAGGGCTTGATGAAATGAGCATCGGGAAGTTCCTGTACTTGAAAGACGCAGTACTCCTGTCTTGAGCTTGAACTAGATTCATTCAGATTTATAGCAGGATGAGCCGTCACTTTTGACTAATTCTGTTCCGAAATATTAAATACAAAAGAATCCAATGATTCAGCAAGTACCTTTACAAGTCACTCTTTTTCCAGCGTAGTCCAGACCACAGCCACGGACAATTCGCCACATCAGCTGGCTACAGTACAACCACGTTCCTATGCAGACTACTCTTTCAGGTGGGACTCGACTTATTTTGGGGATTTTCCCCTGGAAATGATGTGTGTGTGTTTTTTTTTTTTTTTTTTAATTAAACCGTTCTAAAAGATATTGCCTGCAACAGAATCCAAAAAACTGATAAATGTGGCATGGTTTCTAAGCATATTTTCTATTTGGAGCAGTAAATCCACACATTCCCCTCAAGGTCACTGGTGATAACCTCTTAATGGAAATTAAAGCTCAAATGACTCATAACTTCACCGATCAAAGAGCAATATTTGAATACGATGCAAAGCTTTAGGACAAATGGACACTGATAGGTCTTGGATCTGACATATGCAACTTTTTAATGCGTTTGTAGGAAACTGAAGTGTAACAAAATGCCTTTCTTCAGAAAAATAAGCAGAATAACAGGATCTGTAATCAGATCTCACCACCTGTAATGACATGGAGAAAGAGCTGCATGCACTTAATACGCTATGAGCATTGATATCTTCATTACAGGTTCAGCAATTCACAGTGGTCTACTTTTAACCAGGAATTAAATAGCAATGAAAGTTAAAAAATGAACAGCTGCATGAACATATTTAGAAAAAAAGGCATTTATAGATTTCACACTGAGCCCAATTCTAAAACTGCACAACATTTAATCTAAATAACTGGGGGGGGGACCATCAGCACCTTCACTTAAAAAAAAAAAAAAATGTTCTCATATTGTGGAAGAAAAGCGCAAGGCCAAAATAAAAATGGTATCCAACTTGAATGTGAAGCAGAGCAAGGGGTCTCTCACGGGAACAGCTCTGAACACAAAGGGCAATGTCTAATGGGTAAGAGGGTGAGTCAGTGTGCTCTTACGCATGCCTCTTTCTCTCTCTCTCCGCCATGCTAACAGTCCCTGCTCACATGATGAGCACCATGGAAATGCTTATCTTTATCGCCCAATGGCGCAGACCGTAAACCCACGTCACTGTTATATATCATGTAAAGCTGCACATTGTAAATGTAATCACTAATACTCTATATAAATTTAACCTAAATGCCATTAATGTTTTGTATCAAATTTTGCAAAATGAGAGTAGTGCTGTTTGTGTACTGCTGTCATTTTATTAGTGAACTAACACATTTACCCCACATTTTCCCACCGTCTGTCACTATGCTACCAACCGGGGATGATGAAGGCTAACACGAGGCTTCCTCCAAGACGTGAAGCTAGCCAACTGCATGTTTTTTCCGTTCCGCTTCTCATTCTGCGTCACAGGGTAGTGTAACACCCTCGGAGGAAAGCGCTATCCGCCCTCTTCCTCATCCATACAGCTTACAGATGTCCAGGATTGGCTACCGTCACTGTGATTGACAGGGGAGAGAGAGTATGCCATTCCTCCTAACCAGAAAACGCGACCGATTTTGCTCCCGTGACTCCTCTCTACAGATGTTTGTGGCATCAGTTGGTATCAAACTCAGATGAAAGAGTGAACGTTTTTCTGTTGTGCCACTCGGGAGCTCAATTAATCTGCTAATGGTCTTTAAGTCTTCCAGCCATTCTGCACTCTGAAATCAACATCAGGAAACAGATTATATTATTAAATGTCTTGTAAATATTTTCAAGATTACAAGAGTCCCTCAAGCTAGAAGAAGATGAGTTCCATGGAACTAAAACTCAAAATTAGTTTAAATCCTTACCGAAGTCTGGGTTAGAATAAACCAGCTACAGATTGTGAAAGTGTCATGATTAAACTAAAACTACTGATGCACTTTAAAGTGCTTTTAGCTTAAGGCAATCTCAGTCTTCATTTGTGCATATGTGAATCCATTTTTGCATATACTCGTTAGTGTTCCTCACTTTATAGAAATTAACCTAAGCTGCTTCTTGTCACTACTGGTTTTCAGAGACAGTCCAATACGCACATCACACAACAAGAATTCTTGACTCCAGTCCTCAGAACCCTCTGTCCTGCATAGACTGGGTTCTGCCTACCCTCAACACGCCTGTCCCACTTCTTTAAGTGCTTAATAATTAACTGATCACTTGGAATGGGTGTGTCAGCAGTAGGGAAAAATTTAAACTGTGCAAGACAGGAAGTCCCCAGGTCTGGAGTTAAAACCACTGTAGTAAAAGATAAAGAACAGCCTTGAAATGATTAAAAATCACTCTTTATTATCACAATATTTGTAATGTGATTTCTTAGCTATTTGTGCTTTCAGGATCATGTTTTTATTTCTGCACAAGGATATGAAAATAGTTAGTAATAGCCATCTTGATTATTTCACTCAACAGCAAAAATCATGATTATTGATTACATTTGTTCCGTCGATTTGGGAAATCCTAAGATCAAGAAACCTTAATTAGAGTAAGACCACTCCTTGATCACATAATTAAACATCTGTGAAGCTACTTAAATACTCCAAATATATAAATAAGCCCACCATATCGTATGCCTGATCTACCGTGTCTTATTGATCTTTAGTTTTGGCTGTGCACCAATATCACAGGGGATTATGTTTGATTAATTGTGGAAGCCAAAAATCCTGAACATGATTAAAATATGATTAATTGCGCAGGCCTAGACAAGGTACACAGAACCAATTAAAAAAAAAAAACTCATTCTACTAAATCTGTTTCACAGCGGAGCTAGAACAAGAAACTCAGATATTTGTTAATGCAAATTGTGCTTGAGGTTATACTGTGACAGATAATGCTGAAGGATAAAAAAAAAAACTACTCCCAATAACGTGACATAATTTAAGGCATAAATCATTAATAAATTATTTTTCCCACTGAATTGTGATTCTTCCAGATCTCCTCCGTTTAATGCTGTGCGGGCCGTGATCTAGCAAAACCCTGATTATCTACATAAACAAACCATGAGCAATGAGCAATTTTAGAGCAATCCAGCACTAAAAAAGCTGACAAAGAACCTTCACCTCCATCTCAAATACATCCTGCTGAAACTGGACCAATTCTCATACGAGACCTCGTGCATGTGGCTAAACGCCTGAAAAAGGGGGTCAATGGAAAAACGAGCGACCGCAAGCTCCTGTTGGCCAGCGGCCTGGTGGAAAAGCGGGAGCTTCGGATAATCCCTAATATGTCATTTTGCGAGTGTGTGAGTGTAGGACTGCTGGAGTGCATGTAGAGATCTGATTTATTGTCCAGAATAAAGCCCAAGACAAATATTCTGTCCAACAAACACAAAGAGTCAAAGCTAAAATATTAACATGGCCATGATAGCAGGTCACTTAGTTTTGTTAATTGAGAAGACACACATATATACCTGCAAAAAAAAAAAAAAAAACCATTTACAGTGCTACATGTGTTATGTAACAGGCCACTATCTTCTTACTCAATGTTACTGCACTACAATCACCCATTTGCAGTATTTTTAACTGTAGATGAAGATAGGTAGGGCTTTTTATTTTACTCATGCGCTGAATGTGCGCTGAATTGCTTGTCAAATTCCTGTGTCATGTACATTAGTAAACAATGATAATGTACATTAGTGTTTGGCATGTAGCCTATATATTTATAAATAATAATTAGCTCATTATTTTTTGTAAATAAATCAGAAAGAAAGCCAAATACTCTAACAAAAAAACAAACACTATTTGTGAGGTTTTTTTTGGCGAGAACTAATTATACATATACATATATATATATATATATATCACGCAGACAATTATATATCATGCACAATTATATAAAATGATTTTTAATGATACCACACACACGAAACTGTTTATTCACCAAATGTATATGATATACAGAAATTTAACAATTATCTATTACAATATTACAGTGGCATGCAGACAGCAAATTGATTTTTATTATCTATCTATCTATCTATCTATCTTTGTATTTTGGTATATTATACATACGTAGGTAGGATTTATTATTTTATATAAACATGCTGTATGTTATTATGCCTACTTGCCAGGACAAAGTCCTGTAAATCACATACATTTTGGTAATATTTTGGTGATATTCAAGACATTTCTACAATATTTAACATGAAATATATGTTAGCTAACAAACTGCCAATAACACAGTAGTATTAAATTAAAAAAAAAAACTTAATTCATTGATAAATAATTGATTTTAATAAAAGAAACACTAAAAGGGAGGAAAAATAATATAGCACATCAAATCTTGCGTTTCAACCTTGCAATCATTCGTGCTGTATTATTATAATGTATAAAAACATGTCACGATGTGTCAGAAAAGTGTGACAGATTTGATCACGATTATATCATAAAACCAGCTCTGACTATAGGCTAGTTTGATTTTTGTGAACAAAATAATAATAACAATAATAAATTTAATATATATATAATAATAATAATATAACTGTTACAATTTTATATATATAATTTGTTACAAATTTATTAAATAAATAAATAAGTGAATGAAAAATAATAAACATCCAGGCATCAAGGCTACTACTGGACACAGGGGTTGTATCCAACCTCTGTACATGTGTCATCAGTTATGTTTCTGATTTTGAATCAGTTGGAAATTGTAAAAATGAACAGTAAGGAGATGCTACCTGATTTTTATTAACACAGAAGCCCCTGATTATAATATGACCTAATATCAGGGCTGCTGTGTAACTGTTGTGGTGCCTCATAGTGTAAAGACTGATCCGTGTCTATTCAATAGAACTGCTAGTAAACAACGTAGTAGAGAGTGAGTTTGTTTTGTTAACAAAAAAAACACGGATAAGGAAATCAGGAACGTGGGAACTGAGAGAGAGAGAGAGAGAGAGAGAGAGAGAGAGAGAGAGAGAGAGAGAGAAGCCTTCTCGATGGCAAGCCACGTCCTTTAGACAAAAGGCTTCTTGCGAGAAGGACGCTCACGAAATCCAGCTTTGTGGTAACTAACACACACACACACACACACACACACACACAGCGCCTGGGGTTTGTCAGTGCAGTCGCGTGGCGCAGATACAACCACTACAGCTATAATGCAATCATATAGATCTCTCTCTCTCTCTCTCACACACACACACACACACACACACACAGAGGGGAAATCAGCCAGAGTGTAAAATATTTTTAAGAACAGTTCCCCGGATGTAACGTTACAACCAAGTGTCACACAACCGCGTTCATATTTCACCTCTACACAACAGAAACCATCACAGAAATTTTAATGGTTTCCACTACAGTTACCATTACAAACCATCACCTATCCATAAAAACCATGGTGGTCCTTAATGGTATCCACTAGATATAACATGCCACAAACAGACGACAACAAATTACCAGTAGAGACCCACAGGGACCATTAGAGTTTCCATTAAAACCACTACAATTCCCATTAAAACCATTACACATACTGTGAGGGGTTTCTATTGTTTTTTTTCAGCAGGGAGGAAAACTAAAGGCGGCGTTGTGAGTACTGGAGATGGTACAGTGCACGTTTAGCAGAAATGTACCAGTGAAGTGTTTAGATTGAGAGCAGAAGACGGAAAGCTGGTAGTGTTGCAGACTGCGCCACCCTTCCAGCCGCAGACAAAAGCGCGCAGGAGCTTCAGCTCTCTCCTCTCCGCTCCTCTCCGCGTTAGCTGTGCTAGCTGTGCTAACAGCAGCGCTCCTCATTCCCTCCAAGTCCTGCCACAGCGAGCCTGCTTGTCACTGCCCTTTTCCGTCGTCGACACGCCGCAGCTCGAACACTGAGAGAGCAGACAGATAATGTCCGTGTGCTGCAGCACGATACGGAAAACGCTTCGTTTCCTTCGAGTTTAAACGCGAACACCTGGTTGTGTATAATGTCCAAGCAACGGTATTACACCCACCACACATGTCAAAGCTAACGTTACACAAACACCCTGCGCTCAAGTTAGCACGCTAGCCACGTTAGCTGCGCGCACGGTTAGCTAACCAAGTGCTGGTCTATTATCAAAGGAAGACTTTCCTGCTTACCGTAAGCAATGCCTTTCGAGCTCCACTTCAGGCCAGCGCGACGAAACAAACAAAAAAACCAACTGTTTTTTTTTCACAAGAAGACGGTTTGCTGAATAAAATGCTCAAAAACGGTTATTAACCTACGACTGTGTGACGTTTCTCTCCAGCTTACGGCTCGGTTTGAAAACATCGCTGGTCGTCGCTAAGAAAAGCCGAGCAAAAACACGCGAACCTCGCGCTCATTGGCACGAGCTGGGTCACGTGATCGCGCGAGCTCCGTGCAGCGCTTAAAAAGGTTTGCGTGCGCTCAGCTGGGGCAGGACATGCCTCATACTAATAGCTTTGCCTCCATTTTGAACTTCTGGTACTAAAGTCACGCTAAGTCTGTATCAGGTGTGTATTTGTTTGAATTGATTAGACTTACAGCGGTGTAAACTTGCCGTGTTCGTTTTTTATTTTTTAATTTTTTTACTGAAATTCCGCGCACAGACGTGAACACGTTTAGGAAAGAGGGCGAGGTGACGCTCGGGCGCTTGACGTCATCTTTTCCGCTCGGCGCGAGCTGCAGCTACGGGGAACGTTCTCGAAACGTCCGAGGGTCGCGGGATGAGCTTTTACTGGAGAGTGGAGTAAATATAAATTTCTCTTTCAATTCAAATATGTATGTCGAACAGCAGGCTTATTCATTTGTTAACATGTACGGTCGTTGTGTAGTCCGAGGTTTTTTGAAGCGCCGTCGTGTGTGTGTGTGTGTGTGTGGCGCAGTGGTATTTGCATTATGGAGAAATGTTTGGCGCATGCGCAGTGGCGGCCATTATGTTGCAGAACAGGCTCAAATCGCGAGGGAGAAATCTGAGCGTGGGGGAAGGGCGCTGGCTAGACACATCGACAAACAGGAGCACTGCTGAATGAATGTGAAAGCTGACAGGCATAACTGCTTTATTACACGTTAATGCAAGCAGTGGTTGATGGTGTGAAGGCGTGTAGTGGATAGGGTGGGTGGCCTGGCTTTACACTGTACGCTTTGCATGAACACATCACATGGGTGTGCAGTGTGTCTGTTGTGCGTCACCGCGCAGGCGATTAGCGTCTGAGACACAAATTCAAATAAGTGACATTTCTTAATGTGTGTGAGTCGCAAAAGAACTCGGCTGATGTGAAAACCCCGGCTATAAAAATAAAACCACGCTTACACAAGCTTTCCAGCAGAGCTGTCAACTTTGTTAAAGTGGCTCCACTGTCAGATTCAAAGGCGTGCCAGTTGCTTCAGGCTGTTCTGTTTGATCTGATCTGGACTGCTGCCATAAGCATTGTGTACACAATCCTTAAGTAGATCTGCAAAGGTGTGAAATTCACATGTACCCATGTAAAGACCAGCAAAATCGTGGAAATGAAGGACATTATCCTTTTTTTTTTTTTTTTAATATCTTGCTGCCTATGTAGTATAGACAGTAAGACAGCATATTAACCATACTGTCTTTAGATGTTCCCTTTTATTATAGACTAACACAGCCTCCCTAATGCATATATTTACCATACAGTTTAAAGTAGTACAATTACAGAAAACCATACAGTCAAAGCCTGGAAAGTTGAAAAAAAAAATATCAGTCTGAAAATAGTCCAGGGGTTCAAATTCCAGGACTGCCCTTGACTGATCCAGTACCAAAAACAATAAAATCCAGGACAAATGAAAAAGTACTGCAGTACTGAATCTCCACAGCAAAATGACCTTAACCTAATATAGCCTGGTTTAAACTCAAATACACTGTGATGGTTTGTTTAACATCACAAAAATTAAACCAATTACAGGAATATTTTCTATGACTTTTAAATATGGATTTTTGCATGTTTTTTTTTTTTTTCAAAGGCAATACAGCACTGGATGTTGCCTGTTTTATTATTTTTTTTTTAAAGACTAGGTAAGTTTTCTATTAGGAGCCCTGATAGTCTTGAAAAGGTCAGGAAAACTTTCAAGCAGAAAGGGTAAAAATCATACTGTATCTAATTCTGATCATATTTATTTGCTATAGAGATAAGAATCTTCTATATATTCTATAGAAGTTAGGCCAGTTAATAAGATCAGGAAAATGTTTGCCTATACATTTCTATAAAAATTAGAAACTAAGATTAACACAGTGCTGAATTTCTTTCTAGAAAGAATTTTTAATCAGAAAGAGGCAAAAGTCATTTATATATTTACTTCTGCTTTAAAATGTTCTAATAGGTAGGCAAAGACAATTTAAAATAACCACACTGCTACTGTGTACAATGAATAACATTTTTATTTACACTTAATGATGTTTGATATTTATATGACTCAGGTTAAGTTAGATGAGGACTCGTATTGGAGTTATAAGTCAGGTCTGACTCCAAAGCCAGGTCCAGGAGGAGGTCCGGTCAGAGAGGTCAGTCCTCCGGCAGGCTCGCACGAGAAACGGCCACTCCTGCAAACGTTGCAAAACATCATCAATAATTCATCGGTGCTCTCGAGTTTAAAGCAACTTAATTTCCGTGACCCTTTGTGTGGGTGGTATTATCATATAATTAACAGTGAGTAAAGATATGCAATTTAATAGTGTCAGGCAACCCGATATCAGTGAATGGTGCATACCTGTGCAGTACACATAATGAATGCACTGGAGATATTTACAAATTAGTAGTTAAAAGGTGCTCTGTGTAAGATTATGTTTTTATTTATTGATTTATTTATAATAATTGCTATACCACAGCACTGTTGAATTCTCAGATTTGATCTGGTCAGAAGGTACTGACTAATTTTTTTTCAATCAGCACGATTTAGGCAGTAGTACTGGGTGTAATTCAAATCACAGGTTTATATTAATGCGCTCTTTCAAATACATTATCAATTTTATTGTAATAAGTAATTCATCTAGAAGTGTATGGCAGAACCTCCACAAAATCTAAGGCCAATAATACATGTTATTTAGCAAAGAAAATCATCTTATCATTGTTATGGTGAAGTTTTCTGCAAGGAGACGAATATTTAATGCTTATGGAAGGAGTCTCCAGTGTCAGTTCGTTAAAGCTCAGGATGTTTTCTGACATGAAAAGTCGTCAGAACTTTGAGTTTTTTCAATTTCTCATTAACATTAGAACCTGTTTTTATTTTGCTTATTAGCTTCTAGAGAGGAAATTTTTTTTTTTTTTACAAATTTTAATCATTGGCAAATTGCTTTTGTTGTAGAGGAATGAAACACTTAGGGACATACTATTGTTGGAAAATAATCAACTTCGGAGTGGTAACTGTAACTCTACTTCATGCTGGGCTGCATCGTACAGTTCACCTGTACTCATTTAATCATAGTATTACACAAATCAAAAGTAGCAATCTTTACAG
This sequence comes from Pangasianodon hypophthalmus, assembly GCF_027358585.1. Taxonomy (NCBI): domain Eukaryota; kingdom Metazoa; phylum Chordata; class Actinopteri; order Siluriformes; family Pangasiidae; genus Pangasianodon; species Pangasianodon hypophthalmus. Next base: position 14,166,365 of record NC_069730.1, on the reverse strand, counting down.
TTATTACTCAGCAATAACATCTAAAAAGGCCTTCATACCTTGGCCCAGGTGGAGGGACTCTCCCGGCTTTCAGTTCATCAATGATGTGCTCAATATCTGAAGGCTTCAGATCCTCCTGCAAAGCAAAGAATTCATAAGAGCTATACACTCATGTTCCCTCATAGTAGCATGTTTCTTAAGAAACCTAAACATGTTGGGGGACTCTATTGAGCTTTAATGAGTCACTGTCTATTTCCAAAAAAGGCTCTTCTGGTTACTTGTAAGGGCCACTTTGCAGGTAAATACCCATTTTGAGCACTTTTTTCTGAAAGTATCATACTAAATGCGAGTCAATACAGGATATCACTCGCTGGTCATGTAGTCACCAAACGCTATCTGTGACATCTGTTTTACCACTAAACCAACACATAACCTTATAAAGAAAATTTGACCATATAATGTGTAAAAAAACTGCTTTTGCTCAAACTCAAGTCTGATTCTTAACAAAGCCAGAGCCTACACAGAGAATCACTGGGTGAAGGATGAGTTTGTTACTCTAACCTTGTTGATACAGAGAAATTCTAGTCAGTCAACGGTATCTGTTGGGCTACGTAGCCTATAGCAGCAGTTCTTGAACTTTTTGCAGCCAGGGACACATTTAACTGTAAGATAAATTCCCCTTGGCAGTGAGTTACTTTATGAGCCAAATCCAAATATTAAGCTCTTTATGTAACTGTGTACAGTAATATTTTGGCTATTTATTGGAGCCATGAAGCTTTTTATTCCTGAACTTTCCACAGACAGAACAAGTTAGATTCAGTGTGAGGTTTGGGTTAAACCTGTTCAATTAATGTTCTCAGTCAAATCAGCTACTGACTCTAACAACTCAGGAATAAATATAACAGCTTTGATAATAGTGGGTTATGACGTATATCTATCAAGGACCCCTTGGTTAAGGTTAAGACTTTTTCCAAACACTTCCATCACTGTATGTTGTGCCCTAGAACCCAGAACCTGTAGCTCCAAGAATCAGAGCAAGTATTCCTCATGTCCAGTTGTGGTTAAAAATGGTAAATTGGTGAGCCCTTCCTCTCTGACCATGTTATGCGTACCCACAAGGCTTCCAACAACCAGGACACGGAGTTGATAATTAACCACAGAAGTGGAATCTGTTGACCAAATTTCAGTCCCAGCAAGTTACTGACTTTCCATTCACCCATGTAACATCACATTTAATTGCATCATCATCCAGTCAGCCTATCATCAGCTCTGATTTACTTACCCAGTGGCTGAATGAGATCTCCTCTACCCGTTTTTTTTTTTTTAAATCATTAATAATAATAATCATATTTATACAAAGGCTGGAAAAAGTGACAGTATTGTTGCACTAGCTAGAATTTTCATCCTGTACTAATAATATATATATATATATATATATAAATAATAATTATCCACATATGTCTGAGTGGTGGCTGTAGTCAGTTATTTCATTTCTGCCCAAACATCTCCTCAAGTCAAGTGTAATGCGAAAACGAACTTGGAAATGAAATTCTGTAGCATTGTTTCCATCTACGCTATGCCCATAATGCAAGCAATAAAATGAAAATGCATTTAAAAACCTGTGCAAGCTTGTGAGCGTTTTTGTTACCATTAAATAGACATTTTTCAACAGAAATGCTTTACACAAAGATGTCACTTCCTGCAGCAGCCTGTTTTTACATAAATTTTGCTTTGTTGCTTAAAAAATTGTTTGACACGTTTTCATCAAGAATTCCCTGCATTCTTTCCTCGACACCTGAGGAAACTGACACATGAAAATAACACAACGCTGCTCTTTTAATGTGCCGTAGTTCACCGTCAAATAAAGATGTCATTTTCTATAATTGAACTAAGAAAAACAGGTTAAGGTTGGACATGTTTTCCCAATAGAAACTTTTATTAGAGAGAACAGCTGTTAGGGAGTGAAGGAGGCATGTATTCACATGGAGAAGCAGAACGATTTCAGCAGGACATAGATGCCCTGCTTTTCCTGCTGGTGTTTTATTGGTTTGTTGTAGAAGAGGCATGCGACAAATGATGAAACGACACGATTTATGCATAACTGCAGTGTTTTTCATGTCAAAAACCTTTCCACTACAGTTTCCCGGACATTTCATGCATCAACAGAGATTTATCTGCTAAAGTTAAAAATATAGATTTGTCAAAAGCTTATTATGTAAAACATGACCGATAGATTCCTTTCAGATTAACATATTTCACAAAAGACCACTTGGATGGAAACTTGGCTAAAGATAACAAAATGAAGTATTAGTTGTCTGGAATAGCGAGCTGAAGTAAGAGGCCTTGAGGTCTGTGACTACGCGTTGTATTTATAGCCTCTCAGTCTAACAAATCAAATCATAATGGTACTAGTGTAAATGTTAACATCAGGTCTTGCATATATAATCTTGAGTTGTTAAGGGATTTACCCTGAGCTATTTCTGAACAAGACTGAAAGTTGTTCTGTTGCTGACAAAGGTCCTCTTTGGGATTGAAGCATGGTGTCTGTGACATGCTATAATAATACATGCTAAAATCATTTATATGCATTTCCTGACAAGAACATTAAAATGTTAAGCTTTAACATGTAGTCTCAGTGTTACTGACTTAACACATTTTAGAAACATAAGGGATTTTTTTTTTTCTCAGTGGTACTTTTATTATATAAATTTAAATACTATTTAATTAAATACTAAATATTTAATACCCACTAGCACCTATAACAGTAGACTGATTCATCCTATTAATAGTATGGAATGTCCTAGGCATATATCAGATCCTATATTTGGGTTGAAACTTTTAGTTAATGCTAATTTATATAAGAGAATTTTATAATAGAGGTTTCATTTGCTTAAGACTCAGTACCCTTTTACCAAAAATACTGCTCTGAGAAGACAACGTGACATGAATGACTGATTTTGAAACAATGCAAAAAAAAAAATTTGAAAGAACCTCATTTCTGAAATAACGATCTAGACTGTCCTCATTCATTAGTTAAAAAAAACAAATGTGAATCAAAACCACAAATACAACACTTCAAGAATATATCTGACTTTGTATTACTTTGTTTTCTGATACCCGATAAAAAAAAAAAAAAAAAACTGCATAGGACTGATGTACTACTGAAGAAGAATGTTAGGCCATTATCAGTGCTGAACTTTTTCTCAAATATAATCGACAATTACCTAGTGACTAAAATAATTAGTTACTGCAGATCTATCCTATACATCCATATACATATACACATACATCCTTCTGTATTTCTAAATCACAACACTGACACTTGAGTGTATTACTGTTTAACATGCCCTCATTGACATTCGGGAGGAATCCTCACTGCCATTTTATAAAGCTACTTCAGGTGAAGAGAATTAGGATTTAAATAAACAGTATATTTAAGGATGCAGTAGTGTGACATCTTATTTGCTCATCCGTTACTGACTTCAAGTATCTTGTATTTAATATTACACAACAGTTAGTTTTGTTCCACTAATTTGATTGGATGGCGTTCCAAGATTGCTTATACTGAATATAACCTCACTGGGACGTTTCACTGTTTGTGTCACTCCACTTGTCAGTGTTCACCACATAAAATTTCCAATTCTATTGATAGATTGTTGCACTGAAACCACTACTGCAGGAGCGTTAGCGACATCATCAGCAGACATGGCAAACTACACATTTTTCATGTCAACTTTTGACTTAAAACATGAAAGCTTGTCAGATGAAGATGAGAAGGATGAAGCGAAGCCAGTTTCACTGGATGCACCTTTAACAGGAATGTACAAATCAGCGTGGGCCCAACAAGGAGCAGGCTAGCAAGCTAATGGGTCTGCGAGCCTCCACGTTGGCATGGCAACACACAACGCTCTACCCATCTGTGGCTACTTTGGGATCTATTTCTGCTAAATATTTGGCTATATTATGTCTGAAATGTCAGTTACTCTATGTTAATTTCTTGTTTATACAACAGTTGTATAAAAGCAATATCGCAGTCTCGCAGTCGTGCGGTTATAGTGAATACGGGCATGGCTGGGATTACCTGCCAAATGGCCAAATCACAGCCATACCGATATGCAGTATAACCACACTCTTTTTCATGCAATATTGCATGAAATAGCATTTTTAAAAACATAATTGCCATGGTCTGAAATCAGGAAAGAAGAAAAGAATGTCAGAATGTCAACTCTCAAAAGAAATGATATTAAAACCCAGCCAGGATTTTAAACACGTACTCGCAGCACTGTGGCACGCTGAGGGCTGAACAGGTGTACTTACATAATAGTTGTCATTGATTTGGACCATTGGGGCATTAACACAAGCACCAAGACATTCAACTTCTATTAGCGTGAACAGCCCGTCTGCTGTGGTCTCGCCAACCTTGATGCCTAGGAGAGAGAAAGCAGTGGTATTGAGTTCATAAATAAGGAACAGATCAAATTAAATTGCTCAGACCGCAGACATGCAGTAATGAGGCCTGTCTTTTATCAGTGGCATGTATCAGTTTACATGTACTCCGATGACATTTCAGTACTCGTATGCAAAAATATTTGCTGGAAAAAAAAAACTTTACAATTCTTTAAAGTCGTCTCGTGTTAGACTGAACACAAACTGAATGCGTGTTTAAGGTAAGTTCATTCTGTTCATTCCTAATGTCTGGGCACAAGGTTGGCAAGAAATCTGATCCTAGACTAACTACAAGTCTAGCTTGCAGTTCTTTCTGAACACACATCCAGGGCAGCAACTGCTTTGAAAATTTTACAAAATTTTTTTGTCCTACAGAATTAATAGATTTTTGTAAACATGTCATTATTTCTGAATGAATAAGTTCTGCCTGTTTAACTAAAGAGGTAGACAAAATGAATAATTTTATTAGTAATTAAAAGCTCCAATGCTGCTCAGGCCCATGTTGCCCAGAAGCATAACTGGCTAGGCTCAAAAGTACAAGCTAATGTAATGTAATGTACTGTAATAAATAACTTATGACCTGCTAATTAAGTGCACTGATACAGAAACAAATGAGTAGGTGATTATTATCCTCTTCTAACAAAGTTTATTATGTAGCACATGGTGTTTGCTCCCTTGACAAAAGCCAGCAAGTCGTAGGCCAGCGTTTCAGCTATGAGATTTGGTGTTCTGTCCTCACACTGTGCATAAAAGGTATTCGAATATGACAAGCGTCATTATTTTTCCTGGTGACATGTTGTGCTAGTAGAAGATTTACTGTATATGACAGCTTTGTGCTGGACATTATTTTCCTCCGTTTCATCAGTGGCTCCACGTACCTGCGCGTTCCTGATAAGACTGTCTGTCATGTGTGCACGCTAATTAATCCACCTAGTAGAAATACTTTTACTGTCAGGCGGATGTGTAGTGCAGGTATCCAGGTAGCTGGATTAATAACAAGTAGCTTGTGCTATAGTTGCAGCATCAATGTGCATCAACCACCGTAAAAGCGCACTACTTTAAAATATAGCTACAAATCAAATAAACCTACTTGTCCTTCGGGCAACTCTGAATAACACTCGTATTATAATAACATTAATGCTATTAATGATAATACTAATACTCCAGACACTGAAACTGCTTGTCCCAGGCATCCAGGACAGCAATTTCTCCACTCTCAAATTGCATACAGCAAATTCATCCATGCTTCTCTCTTTCTGTGACTCTTCCTCAGTGCATTTGTGCCATTATAATCGAGTTTATCAGCTGATTAATTTGCTCTGCTACGGAGACGTCAGCCTACAACTCACCCTGGGCTAGCTTAGGTCATCCACCTCGGTGACCTTAATTAAGCCTAAAAGAAAACAGGTGGTTAAATGAAGCCTATTAATGAAGCCTCTTGCTATGCTTACCCAGTTTATTCTCGATGGCTTGCAGGATGCTGTCCGAATCGCACAGCATGCAGGGTGTCGTGGTGCACACCTGGACGTGGTACTTTCCCACTGGCTGCCGGTTGAACATGGTGTAGAACGTGGCTACCTCATACACTCTCATGGGGGAGACTTCTAAGATCTCAGCTACCTGGAAAGTTTAAAAATAACACATTCAGATGACTGGTTTGAGGGAGTTTCCTAAACATGTTCTGACAGTCAGCCAGAGCAGAGAAGTAGCCAGCTGAGAATTGGTTTTAGGAATGAAATATGTATATATACATATATAATAAATGTATACAATTTGTAATATAAATATACACTCACTGACCACTTTATTAGGGTCATTACACCTGGTCATTCATGCAATTATCTAATCAGCCAATCACATTGGCAACAGCACAATGCATAAAATCAGCAGATATAGATGAGCACTGGAAAAATATTGCCTGGTCTTTTTACAATCTTCAACCGTCATCTGTGATCATCTGCTGTTGTAGCCCATCTGCCTCAAGGTTCAACATGTGTATTCTGAGATGCTTTTCTGCTCACTACGGTTGTAACAAGTGGTTATTGGAGATACCATAGCCTTCCTGTTAGCTCTAACAAGTCTGGACCAACAAGGCATTTCCAGGTGCAAAACGTCTGCTTACTGTATTGGTTTTTGTGTGTGTGTGTTTTTTTTTTTCTTTTTTTCTGCAGCATTCTGTGTAAACTCTAGAGACTCTTGTGTGTGAAAATCCCAGCTCAGCAGTTTCTGAAATACTCAAACCAACAATCATGCCACAGTCTCTCAGACCACATCTTCCCCCATTCTCATGCTTGATGTGGACATTACTTGAAGCTCTTTCAAGGCTTTCTGCATTGTGCTGCTTCCACATGAGTGGCTGATTGGATAACTGCATGAATGAACAGGTGTTCCTAATAAAGTGGTCGGTGAGTGTATTACTTAATATATAGTAATTAGACAATAAGTTGTAACTTCACAGAGATTATAGAAAGGGCAACACTCAGTAGCTTGTGTCTGAAAGGTGAAAACTATGCTGAGCAAATTTTAGAAATCCTTTCTTCTCCCATACTTGAAACTGTATTCAGCAGCTGACAGTTTCATTATGTTCTAGGAAGCATGCTGAGATTTGTCTAGCCCTTCAGGATAAATAGAATAATTGTAACACCATGGACAAAGTGTGTCAACTGATCTAAGCATGTTTCTGATCTCTGAATGTGATATAATGTTATTACTCATTAAATCACCTCATAATTAGGTTAAAGGTGCGATAGTCGATCTTATTTAATCCTTACTTGTACGAATAACCTGGAAGATATGTAAAACATGACAAAATATAAAGGTTTAAGCCATGTTCCCAACACAAGTATATTAAGTGGCTGAGAAAACCTGTTTGCGAAACTGTCTTCTGGTCCGGAATGCTTGTGTTTGTTTGTGCCTCCTGTCAATAATTTTATAGACACTCTACAGGCCACCACAGATACTGTGGGCGGAGTTTCGTGTACATGAACGGGAATCACTCAAATGTTAACCACAAATGTTTAAAAAAAAAAAAAAAAAAAAAAGAAAGACTAATCTTACTTAATGCACCTTTAACTACCATCAATATGTACTCACTTTTTACAAATCATGAATCCGAATTAATGAACAGACAACAAACTAAAAAATAAAACACTTTTTAAAATATAAAATAATTTACACTACATGTGTATTCTCTGCATGTTTTCTTCTAAATTCTCTAATAGGATGGAATTATAATATATAATAATTATGACTAATTATTATAGTGTTATTAAAATGTTATTAGCATAAACTGAGAGAACTACAAAGTATCTTGTTAAAATTGTTTTTTTTAGTCTAATAATCCCTATTATAATTCCCTTGTAAACAGTTTCTTTCTCAATGCTTTCAAGGGAATGGAATGATGTGTAATTTTTTTTAAATAATTACTTGAAACTTTTCTTTTTTCCCCCCTCAAGCTCTCAGACGTATTTCACCTTGTTCATTGCTGAAATGGGGAGCCAGCCATGCTGCCTCTGAGCCAGGTCCAGGACAGGAATGGTGGCAGCCTGCTTGTGACCCTCAGGGTAGTTTTTTATAATGGCTTCAACTCGCTGTCACACAAAAAAAAAAAAAAAGAAAAGAAAAAACCCAGAAAGACCAGTTAAACAAACACGCATCTACATGTTAGAGCACTGAAAATCATGATGAAGACTGAATTCACGTTCTAGATTTTGCCACTCCTGAGACTTTTTCTGAGATGACTCATATACCATAAATGGCTGAAAACAACTGTACACGACAGATTTGCATATTCTTCCACAACTACTCCGTCCTCTACATTAGCGTTGGACTAAACTAGCATATTGCTATTAAACACACTGCCATGCCCATGTGTCTTGCCATATATTATGCGTAAAGTTAATTTACAACACAGGCACAGAAAACTTCTCTGGAGCTACTTGTGGGTTCTCAGAGAGGTTCTCAGTTACATATGATACACTGCTCTGAGATCAGTATAGCAAAGACTAATATTGTGAAAAACAAGTAACAAATGATATAATATGCAGCCACACGTGTAAGCCAACGTGATTCAATTTCAAGTGAAAGAGTCATAGATCTTCTCTCACCTTCATGTTCTCGGGTGTGAACTCAAATGGAGTATCGGGATTATTTTCTGGTGTATCTCTGTGCTGAAAAAACAAACAACAACATAAAAAAAAAGACATTAAATGGGTTTAAACTAATTGTCTCTGAAGGTTGTTTCAAAGCACTCATGTCCACCTCAAATGTGTCACAATGTGATACAGATTTGTGTTTGAAACCTTGTTTTTAAGAAAAAATTAGCTCTCCTACATATATATATATATATACACACACACACACACACACACACACACACACACATATATATATATATATATATATATATATATATATATATATATATATATATATATATATATATATATATATATATATATACACACACACACACACACACATATATATATATATATATATACATATATATATATATATATATATATATATATATATATATATATATATATATATATATATATATATATACACACACACACACACATTTATTTTCATTCACTCAGAGATATGTTTTTTTTTTTTTTGTTTTGTTTTTTTTCTCTGGGTATTGGCCATTAAGGTACAGCCGGACATCCCCTTCACAACTGTTTTTTTTTTTAATTCTTCTTTGTAAATGAAACCTTTCACAGTAGCAGACATGATCACAGGATGCTGCCCCCTGGTGAATTTCATCACAGATAATTGATCAGCATCAGGAAAAATAAAAATAACGAGGTATGAAAATGGCAAGTAACACTTTCATACTCTCGGACACGGTGAGCACACTGGAGAACTGGTTTCAAAGAAGACAGATTTCTGGCACTGAAACAGGATTATGTCATGAATATGGTGTCAGTTTCAACACAGCGGATATGATCGCAGGTACCCAGTTCCAGTGCTGTATCTGAATTCGCTTCTTATATCATGCACTATTCTCATAGAGCTGTCTGAATTATCAGTAGACAAATTTTATAGTTCAATATAGTTTTTACCCATAGTGCATCGTGCATCGTACATCGAGGGTACAACTTCTACACAATACTTCTGCACACACAATGCATTTGTTTTTGCTCTTTCTTTTTTATTGTTAGGATTAATATTAAAGTGCCCAACCTTGTACATAAACATAAGAAACGTTTAACAACCACTAAAATAGGCATGTACATATTAGTCGTGTATTTAATACAACAATCGTTTTTTATATTTCTGTGGTTTCAGACTGATAATTGTTAACGTTCAGATTGTTTATGTGAAAGCAGGACACAATGATGTCCATGTGAACATGTAAGTGTTCGCTGAATTTCCTCCCTTACTGCTGCCCCCTATAGAGCTCTATATAGAGCAGTTCATATATAGTAACTAGAAATAACCCCAGGTATTACACACTCACTAGCAATAATCCAGTCGTGTAATAGCAGCACAATGCTTAATCCATGCAGATATAGATTTATTCAGTTAATGTTCACATCAAACATCAGAATGAGAAAAGGAAATGTGATCTCTGTGACTTTAACCACTTTAACCACGGTCAAAGTCACTTGAGATCACAATTTTCCCGCATTCTGATGTTTGATGTGAACACTAACTGAAGCTCTTGCCCTGTACCTGCATAGTTTTTTTGCATTCCTCTACTGCCACATTATTGGATAACTGCAGGTGTGCAATTCTTCCTAATAAAGTGGCCTGAGAGTGTACATCCAGTCCAAATGTACAAATGGTAATGTACAAATGGTAAAGATTCCTTTATATCATATGGGAAGAAAAGGTTTGTGCTCCAGGGAGTGCTCATGTATTTTTTGTTGGTTTGTTTGTTTTTATTAGCCAAGTTTAAAATACAGAACAATAAAATATAGACAACATTTAAAAGGACTTGTAAGTTAAGTCATGCTTAATGCCATCACACCCATATGTGGTTCTTCCCCAACCTGCTGCCACAAAATTGGATGCACCCAATAGTATAGAATGTCTTAGTACGCTGTAGCATTACAATTTCCCTTCACTAGAACTAAGAGGCCTAAACATGTTCCAGCAAGACAGTGTCCATTTGCACAAACCAAACTTAAAGAACTCAAGTGGCCTGCACAGAGCCCTGATATCAACTGCACCGAACACTTCTGGGATGAACTGGAACACCGACTGCACCCCACTAATACTCTTGCGGCTGAATGGGCACAAATCCCCACAGCCATGCTCCAAAATCTAGTGGCAGCCTTCTCAGAAGATTGAAGGCTATTATAACAGCATCTGGTATGGGAAGTTCAACAAGCACGAGCACCTGATGGTCAGGCGTCCACAAAGTTTTGGCCATATAGTGTATATGTTAAGGTCGTTGAACCTACTAATGATCACACCATAAGCCCTACAATAAGCGCATATTAAATAAAGGTATGATATATAATAAATCAACAGTTTGCATTAAAAATAAGAGTTGTACATAGTTGCTGTTTGATTTATAATGGTCCTCCTGCAACATTACTTAACAAATATACACCACTCAGCCATAACATTAAAACCACCTGGCTAATATTGTGTAGCTCCCCCTTGTGCTGACAAAACAGCTCTGACCCATCAACGCATGGACTCCACAAGACCTCTGAAGGTGTGCTGTGATATCTTTCACCAAGACCTTAGCAGCAGATCCTTTAAGTCCTGTAAGTTGCGAGGTGGGGCCTCCATGGATCTGACCTGTTTGTCCAGCACATCCCACA
>NC_069730.1:12515152-12575152 GCF_027358585.1 Pangasianodon hypophthalmus | reverse complement strand
GAAAAGTTTTGGCTTTTGAATAACAAGGCATGAAGGAGGGAAAACGCGCGTGCGATTGGTCAACCACTTTCAGCCGCAGGTCCGCGATTGGTCTTGTCGGTTTAAAGGGTAGAAGAAGGGGGCGTGGTCCGCCGGGTCCCCGCGCGCGCGGGCGCTCAGTAAGCCGCGCCACCGAGGCCGCCTGTCTCTCTCTCTCTCTCTCTCTCTCTCTCTCTCATACACACACCCGCACGCACACACACACACACGCGCACACGCACCCACCCACCCACACACACACACACACACACTCGCGCGCGCGCTCCTTTACTACGGCTGGCGATGTGACGCGCCACGCTCGCCTTGTGGAATAGCGGAGGATCCAGCGCGTGAAGAAGCGGAGGAGTGCGGCTTTGCTTTTTTCCACGGAAAGGGATGAAGCGACAGCGGAGGACGCCGATGACCATGACTGTGGATTTTCTCACGTTTTTGTGCGCCGTCGCGGCTGTTTCAGGGATGGAAGGTAAATGAGAAGGGATGTGGTTGGAGCAGGATAAAAAGAAAGCTGCGTCTCGAGCTCAGTAGTGACGGGATGCCGCGCGCTCCAACTTGAACTTGTGCGCTGCTGTGTAGCTGGTGATGGCAAACTTTTCTGTGGATGCGCGCGGAGCCTGCGCTGAGGTGTAAAGTGCGCTTAGGGCTGATGTCCCCGCTCACTGCTCTGCACCAGCACCAGCACCAGCTCTGTGTGTTGTGTGTTGTGCGTTATGGGGAATTTGTGCATAAAACGTGCACATAATGAGGCGTCAGACTCCCATCTTTATTCATCTAGCCTGCTTTTGCTGTGGCACTAAAATAAGAATGGCTGCAAAGTGCGTTCCTTAATTTCGGGTTCCTTAATTGGATGCTTTTAAGGCATTTCTCAGTAGAAGTCTATGGAGGTAACCTGTAATAGATAGGGATCCAACTCCAAACACTGATTGTTATTATACTGTGTATTATTTTCAGGGTTCTGTGTCCATGTCTTTGTAATTAAATCCTTTGGGGTATTTCTCAGGGAGAGTCTGTGGAGGTAAGCTCTAATAGAGAGCTATCTAACGCCAAATTTTGTCCATTTCTGACACTTCTGTGTCCAGTTCTGTGTCCAGTTCTGTGTCCAGTTCTGTGTCCAGCGAATAAGAGCTGTGTGTAAGAAAAAAAAAAAAATCTCCGCTTGCGTTGCGTTTGACAGATGGCGCACCGATGGCAGAAGATGAACCGAAAAAGCACGGGGAAAAATACACACTCTCACACACACTTCTACTCTATGCTTCTATCTGTCTCTCTTTTCATGTCTATCTATCTATCTATCTATCTAGAAATCTAGATGTGTACTTTGCTTTGTTTTGGTCATCTGGAAGAACTATTCTCCAGGTTCCATGCACGAATCCTACACCAGAGCATTTACTATAGAACCCCTTTGATATCTTTAGCTGTTAACCATCCCTCTAAGACTTTGTCTATTTCTCTGTCTGTCTTCCCTCTCATTCCCTCTCTTATATATTTATATATTCACCACCTCTCCCTGTATGTTCCAACACATCCATACTGTTCACCCAAGTTCACATTCACTACGTCCTGAAGGTTAATGTGCTGTGATTTCCGATAGCGGTCAGCGGCGAGTCGATGGGAGTGCTTATCTGTTCACGTTTCCTGTTCTTATCTAGAACAAACCTGTCCAAGTCAACGTGCGACTAATGACACACATTTCAGCAAGACTGTACATTTCTGCTTAAACCTCAGCTCAGGCTGCTCTGGAGTGCACAGCAGTCTTATTCTCTTTTGTATCTTTTTAATACGTTTTTGCTCACAAGGCAGCGTGAACGTTAAAGTGAGAGTCCAAAAGACATGGAAAGTTTAAGGCTTTCTAATTGATAATGGCTCCTAAAAGTGCTGTGGATCGTTTAGAGGGCTGTACTGTGGCTAACCGCAGCAGATGGGCTGGACATGATGGGCAGGAAAATGGGAAAGGGGGCATGCAGTCATCCCATTCTGGTGGCTAATTGAAAGGGAATTGGCCTTTGGCTGGTTAAGACGCGTGATCTACAGTCTGTTGCAATGAACTGCATGGCTGTGTTTGAGCCCCGGCTTTGCTCTCTGTGTCCCAGTGATCGGATTATGTGCCCTTAATCGCCAAATCATCCCAGCAATCACAAACAATGTGTCAAAGATCTGGAAGGGGAGGGGGGTAGAAGATGAAAAACAGAAGGGAAGGGAGATTTCTGTGTGAGACCATCTGGGGTAACGAGAGCTCACTTAGATCACTCCTCCCCTCACTTGAAAGCGGACAGGCAAAGTGCCCTCAGAATAGATCTGGCCATCTGAAATGCCGGCCATTAATGCCATGCATGAATTATGAATGCGTTCATTTGGCATTGCTGTTCTGTAAGGTGTGCCATGAATAATTTACTAAAGATGAGGTATTAATAGCTAGAGTTTATTCTTTTATCCTGGTCCAAATATCAAACTTCAGGCTACAGGGCATAGTTGAGGTTGTGTTGACTTTTTTGAGCAGTGACCGCTTTGACTTTTGAGCTTTAGAGTGGACAATAATTACAGATTGGGGTTAGAGGATGCATTTTATCGAACGTGTCTTTGAATCGTGACAGGATGCGATCCAACCACGCAGCTGAGCAGTTGTGGGTTGAGCGCTTTGATGATGGGAATAATAGTGGTCAGGGATTTAACGTTACAACCTAACGTTTCCAATCACAAGTACCACTGAGTCACTAAAGATTTAATAATGAATTGGATTAAACACAAATGTAGGCTGACTGCTAATCTTGCCCCCTACCTTAACTCAGACCATTTGCCACAATTTGTATAATTTTGCAATTGTGAGAATGTGTTAAACTCATTTTCAGATAATATCATTTTTCTCATGAAAAGAAAAAGAGAAATTCCTCATCTCTCTCTCTTGCTCTCTCTCTCTCTCTCTCGCTCTCTTTGGCCAACACTCTGAAGTCAAACATGGGGTTGCTTTGCTTTTTTATGTCTCTGATTCTCAATTAAGATGCATTTCTACTTATTTTTGACCATTTTATCCCAATTGTTCATTATCAGTTTGCTCCAACTGGCTATTTCTCCTTTATTGCCTGCGAGGTAAAAGCTGCCCTATTTCGTAGGACATAAACTCTTCACAAAACATTTAAACTGGCTCTTGAAAATGAGGCACTTGGGGTCGATAGGCTGCATTTTGCAACCTTCGTACTTCCACTGGTTTAGCGGATCAGACTTATTTCATAACTAAAGCTTTAAATTGTGTGATTCTCAGCCCAGTTTTGTTGGCACAGACAAAAAAAATCGCACACTGTAAGATAATTCTTTGATCATGAGTTGAGACAAGCATAGCGCATAATGTGACATGCTCCTTGGTGGCTGTTTTAGTGCCATTGTAATGAAAGACGACCGACAGCAGTGTCAGAAATGTTTATTAAAATCTCGGAGCTACCAATAGGAGGATGTCACCTACATGAGAATGGGTTCCCTTTGAGTCTGTTCCTCTCAAGGTTTCTTCCTCTTGTCACCTCAGGGAGTTTTTCCTTTTTCTTCGCCTCTGGCTTGCTCATTTATGATACATTGAAATTAAAATTTTATATCAGCATTTCTATAAAGCTATTTTGTGACTGTGTCCGTTGTTAAAAGCTCAAATAAAATTGAATTGAATTGAATTCAGTGGCGAAACGTAAATGAAAAAAAAAATCCTTATTACTAAAAGCTCACTTTGAAGAATGTTTTTTTTTTTGTGTGTGACTCCATTTTCTGCACGAGCCCCAATCACACTGATTATTGACATAAGCAGAACATTTTCGTTTTCTTTATTCGTAGTCTGTCATGAGAGGATATTCTTTGTATAATCTGACGTGGAGAAAACAGAATGTTATGATTTCAGTTGTAATCATGGTAATACTATTTAGTGAAGTGACGTGACGTGTGGCCAAGTATGGTGACCCATACTCGGAATTTGTGCTCTGCATTCAACCCATCCAAGTGCACACACACCATGAACACACACCCAGAGCAGTGGGCAGCCTTTTTTTGCTGCAGCGCCCGGGGACCAGTTGGGGGTTCGGTGCCTTGCTCAAGGGTCTCACCTCAGTTGTGGTATTGAGGGTGGAAGAGAGCGCTGGTCATTCACTCCCCCCACCTACAATCCCTATCAGACCTGAGACTCGAACCCACGACCTTCAGGTTGTAAGTCTCTTAGGCCACGACTAATGGCATAGATACTCTACTGGGTAAAAGCGAGTGAGCCCTTTGCACACGTGACGAGCCATTACAAAGATTTGGATGTCTGTAGGTATGGGTTCTTCCAAATGTTTTGCAAATTTTAAACAAATGTCTGAAAAAGTCGTTAAGAAAAACCAGAGCTGTGTGTTTCTATAAGCTACTCTTATATACGAGTACTATGAAGATGAGCAACATGATGACACAATGACAACATGAGCAACACAATGACATAATCACCACTAGATGAAAGACAGTCATGGGAATGTGATTTTTTGACAAAATTTGTATGCATTCATTTGAGCGACAGTGATCTGGTTGAATTTTATGTCGTACAAAGAAAGAAAAAAGAAATGTGTGACTGCTAACTTGACCCATAACATTATATATATATTATATTATATATTATATATAACATTATATATATATTATATAACATATATGTTCATAATTTATTGTATACACATATATGTATATATTTTTTTTCTCTATTGGTTAGCAGGGATGAGCCCCCTGTGTTTCAAAGATAAAAAGAAATCAGTGTAATGTTTCATTTTTGGAATCAATATCAAATTATTCAATGTTAACAAATTAACAAATTAAGTGTAACAACACAACATGATTGTGAGGCTGGGGCTGATTTCTTTCTAGCCCAGACTGTAGCTTCACGACCAGCCGTCACTGTTTAATATGCTAACTTTTCCACTTAGGAGAAGCACTATTTAGGTTTAATTTTTAAAATTTCATACTCAGGATTTCTTTCTTTTTTTTTTTTTGCTATTTGGAAACTCACTGAAAAAGAGCTGAGCAGCAACACCACTATTAGTCTTGCATCTTATGCCTACATGTCTTCCAAGAGGACGCAGTATGCCTTTAGACTGCTACAGAAGTTCTGAAGAACATGAAAAGAAGGTGAACAATAACTTACCACCGAATAAAAGCAACAAATCCAGATTGATCTTCAAGCAGCCAAGCCATTTCTCCAGTTTGTTGACGCCCGTCTGTCTGTGTTCAAGCTTGTATAAGAGACAAAAGCAGTTTTCTTTTCTCCACGCCACAAAACGACATTATAATGGGCATCCTTATTAAAGCCGCATATGTCCTCCTGGATCGACTGCGCAGTTTTCTTTAAAGGGTAAATGACACACAGGCACACTGTCACACACAGGCGTACTGGATGCTGTGAAGTGTCTGTGGCTGTTGATGGAAGCTTTTTGTTTGTACTTTTTGTTCTCTTTTCAACTTTTTAAACAAAGCCAAAAACGGACACTTGATAGGGCAGGTATGAATGTGTATGTGTGTATGTGTGTGTGCGTGCTTGCGCTGGCATGTTTGTGACCGTTGGTACGTCCTTTCATTCTAATCCATCTCTCTCAGCTAAGTGAGCGGGCCAATGCAGGCGTAATTGGTGTAAGGGCAATCAGAAACGAGAGTGCTGTGTGTGTGTGTGTGTGTGTGTGTGTGTGTGTGTGTGGTGGAAGAGGAGGTAATTGCTGCTGCTGTTGTGAATAATGATCTACAGATGCCCAACTCACTCTTTCTTTTTCTCTTTTTTCTGTTAATGGCATGCAAATCTATCTAATCCTCTCTCGCAGTGCCCAGCCCAAGGAGATTTATGGGGTCTCTCTCTCTCTCTTTCACTCTCTCTCTCTCTCTCTCTCTCTCCCTGTATCTCTGTCTCTGTATGTAGGGGTATGAACAAATCACTCCCTTCTCATGTTCCCATTATTTGTTTGTTCAGTGCCAGAGGCTGTTGTAATGCTTTATAATCAGATACGTCTAGCTGATTACATCGGTCTAACTGTGTCAGCTGGAGACCCTTACCCCTACAAACACACACACACACACACACACACACACACACACACACACACACGCACACGCAATGCAGAAGCTGTGGGTTCCGATCTAAAGGCTACGTCTGGGAGTTGTGGTGCAGGAAGTGTCTCTCCTTAGAGATCTTCTCTCTCTTGAGACACTTTGAAGACATCCAGATGGCGTCTAGAGGTGTGTGTATGTGTGTGTGTGTTTGTGTTTTGATGATTCCAGGAGACTCAAAGCTCTTCAAGTTCATCTTGTTTGGTGTCTCACTGGTTTGTGTGATCTGACTGTATTTGTGTCTCTTAGGTCTGTGTAAGTGGCTTTCTGCTCATGTCCCAATGCGCTTTGTGGTTTTCAGGTCAAGTAGATAATAAGGAAAGCTAATTTCAGCAAATCTGTGTGTCATTGTGTGTTTGTGTCTGTGTGTGTGTGTGTGTGTGTGTGTGTGTGTATGTGTGTGCGCACATATGCTTTGGTGATATACAATGGTTAAAATGTACATGAATCCAGAATGAAAGTTGTTAAGTCAGGATTTACAAACACACACACACACACACAACTGGAGTGCAAATCGCTTCAGGTAAACAGTTCAGTTCACAAATTCTCTTCCTAGATTGAATACACTTCACAGGCCACTGACTGTCCCTCTCGCCAGATTTACAATCAAGAGCTCCACTGTGTGTCGCAACTCTAAAAATGCCACTTCATCACATGGGTATAAAAGAGACCTGGTTGGATGCAGCGTGAAAGCGTGTGTATAAATACCATCTGAACGTGCTCTGTGTGTGTGAAACAGTGGTGAATATAGCCTTGGGGGGACACGCCGATGTAGTCTCTGTCAGCAGAAACTGGAGCCTTCTCGATTTTTCCCCCAGGAGCCACTGGAGCAGAAAGCATCGATTACTCCATACACTTTTTAGGGTCTTGATGCGCCTTCCTGCAGGAGTGGCCTATCCTACTCTTCCAGGCTAGGGCTAATCGAGCTCAAGTCTCACTGATGTTTGGACTCTGTCTGAAGCTTTATTGCTCCCTGTGTCATTTTCTAAAGGTGTTTGATTAAAACTCCAAGCAACAGAAGTGGTGGCAGACTGCTTTCCTTCCTGCCCCGAGCTTGGAGAATAATTGCCTATTTCTCGCTCAGTCTCTCCTCTTGTGAAAATAGATGGGGTTGTGGAGTTTACTCTTTCTTTTCTCTCTCTCTCTCTCTCTCTCTCTCTCTCTCTCTTGCGCTCTCTCTTGCTTTATTGCCATTTGCAGTAACAGCACTGAAAGGTGAAACTACTTAACATGAGCTCAGAAGGGCTGTAGATATAGGACCTGAAAGAAAACATTATTCACTGCCTCTCTCACTTTATCATCGTGTGTGTGTGTGTGTGTGTGTGTGTGCTGACAGTGAGATACTGATGTGACAGAGAGATAAATTTTTGTCTGTCTATATCTATCTATCTATCTATCTATCTATCTATAATGAGTAGATGCACTTAAGAAATAAATACAGATTCTAAGTTGTGAAGCGAAAATAAATAAATACTTGGAGGAAGGACGTCCATCTGAAGCGTCACCTTTCCTTAGAAACTTTGTGCACTGGGTATCTATCCGTCTGTTTTCTACCCATCTATATGGATTTATTCGGTGTGTATCTGAAAGAGCTGGGGGGGGGGGTTGAAGCTGGATCCGAGGAACCCGCGAGAACAAAGCGCTCCATTTATTTTCCTTTTAATGAGATTGGGTTGCAGCCTTTGCCGTAATGATTTCATTCCTCCTCCGGCTCCTGGCTAGACTGCAGGACTCGGGGAGACTGCAGGGGATGCTGGCAGGCAGAGTTCGGGCCCTCTGAGCTCAGCAGGGGAGACTATCTACTTCCAAAAACCTGTTAGCTAGAATTTCTTGTCAGACGTTGTAGCTAGACAAATGGAGCTAGTGAAATGTAAAATGAATGCAAAACCAATGTTAAAAAGATGGACTCGTTGTCTGAAGACCCATGATGCACCACTTGTGTCTACGTGGCATTGACAGGTGTAGTCTCAGGCCCCGCCCACATGTATACATGCGTATTTAAAACTGTTTTTGAAAATATCTCTGTCCATACGTATACAGATAGTTTTGAAAACATTGTTTTCAAAAATAAATCCATGCATACGAAAACACAAAAAAAGATTTGAAAACGTTTGCATGAGTGCACCAGCTCTGTAGGTCATAATCTGTTACGTCAAATTCCCCAACAGTGACGTTATTACAACGCGTATGGAGAAGTAGAGATGGCGAAATGCGTAAATGCTCTTTTCAAGCACAACAATCTGTGATTGGAAGTGGTCACACTAGCTACTAGTTCTGCTCAGTCTTTCAAAATTTCAGTTTGCAGTATGGTTTGTAGCGCTGGAGCTGTGGATTCAGGAGCAGTACAGCGTTTATCATATTCTGGCACTTCTGCACGAGGGTGCGAACACATCATCAGATGAGACATTACAACAAATGAACAACTTGGTCAGCAGCCATGATAAACGAAATCCTAGCACATTCATAACACATACAAAACTGCAATGGTGCAGTGTCAGCGTTTTCAAAAACAAGCGTTTTTCCCACCACTCATGAAATCACTGAAAATGGAGGTTTGCAACTTGTAGACATTTGAAGGATTTTTCGAAAAGCTTTGTGACACAAACACCTGTTTTGGTGTGGAAAAGCTACGTTTTCAAATGTAAGGCTAAGCGCACACTACATGACTTTCCAAATCCCAAAATTGCTGTGCTGCTCACAGTACACATTCTTTCTTGTAATCCGCTATCTTGTTGTCAAAAGTGGTGCAAACACTATAGGATTAAGTGGAGACCAAGTATACAGTTGTAAGAACTTTCACCTGGAGGGAATCCAGACAGATAGATCCTGATACTCACACGATGAATCCTGTGAATGCAGGATAATGGAAAAAAGAGGACACAATGTACACTTTCTGCTGTTGTTCTAAGCTCTCACAAATCAGGGCTTAAACGTACAGAGAAACACTTAGCCTGTTCAATGGCATTAGAATAATGTGGGATAAAAAAATAATTACTTACTGGCAACTAAAAATGATCTCTTGTGTTAAAAGCTGTCCAGGTAACAAATTTCGAAAGAATGTGCATGGATTACACTTAATATGATTTTTTTTTTTGCAGCTGCTCCAAAAGATGAGTCTCTTGAACTCGCATACGTTGAAGATATTAATTAATCTTTATAGTACTATAGTGCTATATGAAGGGAGCTCAGTTGCACATTACACAGATTATGATATCTAGGTTTCTATCTTCGGTCTATTTTGTCTCAAAAGACATCAGACACACTAAACCGGTGGAGAGGAAACATTAATACGTGGAGACACAGGCGTCCTAGTATACACCACAATTGCTTGCTGCTGTGTTTGCGTGTTTCTGCACAGCCCTCCTGAAGTGAGTCCTGTAATCGTTCTCACTGGTGTGTTCAATCACAGAGGAAGTCGGAAAACTAAAAAACAGAGGAAAAACAAGACAAATTCTTAGAAGACGGGATTTTATTAGCTTCTGTCTATCTAACTTTTTTTCTTTTTACAGCCAGATCTGTCTCGCACTAGGCTATCTTACATTAGTGCAGACATGCAGAGAAATAAAAAAAGCTTACCTAATGACCACTTTCCCTCCTTTTCCAGACGAGCTGATTTGCAATCGGTTAATGTGGCCGGATTATTAATATTTTACGGGTAAAAGCACCCCCTTTGCTTGCTTTATTTTCCAAACTGCCAGCTTTGTAAGTGGAGTCAATGAGGACGTCAGTGTGCATGTGTGCGTGGTAGAAATGAATCAGAGAACAGAAGGGGATTTGCCTCCTCCTCTCGCTCTTATTAGATCTGAGTTATGGGCCATTTGCCTACGGATGGTTGCAACATTCACACATACTTCTCTTCCTTTATTACCATAAACGTAATCTCTTATTTAATGTGGAATTGAGTCTAGGTAGTAGAGAATAGTAGTGTGGTATGTGTACACATGGGTGTGTGTCTATATACGTTTGTGAGCGTCTGCTTTCCATCATGGATGACAGCCTCTCTCTGAAAAACGAGTGTGTGTAGGTAAGGGGGGATTGGGAGGTAATTAAGTATTGATTTTAGAGAAGGCAGGGTAATAGGAAATGGCTAGCTCGGTCATAATTACGGCCAGTTGCCATATTGGACCTGCTTCTGCTAAAAAGGATGATGGGTTATAGGATGGAGCAGGACTGTGGGGCAGAGAGCATGTGACTGCAGCGGCATGTCTCATTATGTCACCTTAAATACCACCTCTTTCCTCTACTATCAAATTGCTACATACATTTACAGCAAATGCATCCTAATAATCTGATAATAATCTGCTCAGTTGAAATTAAAAAACTGCATGTAAACATCTAAATTGGAATAAAACTGATCGAGATATTAATTGAATTATTATCAGATTATTAGGCTGCATGTAAATGTAGCAAGTGATACAGTGAAGCATTATGTCACATTCATTACCCTTCATTTTCTCTGTTGTCAATAGCTACATGTAGAGTATATGCATCCACATAATCCGATAATCATCAGATTGAGAGTTTAAGTGGATTAAAAGCTTCCATGGTCATGATATTGGACCTCCTAAAAAAAGCTTCATGTAAATATCTAAATTGGAATGGAGTCAAGTATTTGAGGCCAATCCAAATCCCAATTTCTATCCAATTAAGTGGAATAACCACAATGTAAACATTTAAATCAGTTTACTTTCACAATCTGAAACAAGACAAGCCCGGTGAAGACACAAAGTTAATTTTATATATCTTAAAAAATTAAAACAATATTGTTTTAATTGACCAGGAAGCACCATGGTCTCTTATCCGCCTTTCATGGACATTACACATTACATTAACGAAAAATCCCACTTTTCTCTTTCATATGCGTTACATTAACGCGCATAACTCAGACTGCTCTACTGCACCTTCTTCACCTCAAACTGTGAGCATATGCACTGGCCCACTTTCGCACTAATGTACAGCTAACGTCTCTATTTTTATTTTATTTTCCTAAATTTTTGTATTTCTATATTTATGCTCATAGTTGTTTACCTTATTAATATTCTTTTTATTTCTTGTATTTTTACTGTTGTACCATGCACCAGTACACCAAGACAAATTGCTTGTACATGTAAACCCACGGTACTTGGCAATAAAGGTGATTCTGATTCTGATTCTGAGGCAGAGGAACTTGAGCATCAAACTAATATATCAAAGCAGAATGATGTGTGACGTGAATTTTGAGAGCCTGAATGCTGATGAAAACTAAGGTGACTTCATGAAGTGACACAGAAAGCAACAAATCCAAATGACTGGCTCGAATGATTCCTCAGACCTGTGCTGCGCGTGGTCCTACGTTTCTTCATTTCCCTACACACAACTTTACATTCTACCTGCAATTAGTTCCCTTATCCTGTCATATGGCCTCTCATTAAATGTGTATAGAGACATTATGAAGAATGGAATAACATTCTTCATGACATTATGGGAGTGGAATGGCCAGATTCAGAAGGACAGTCATTTTTGACATGTAAACATTTCCCTTGATATCATTTACAAATAAGGAATAGATAATTTATACTGATATTCATCCTGGTGTGATCTGTATCATAAACTCATTCAATTTGCTTTGAAAATAATTACATTACCCAATTTCCCTCACACATTTCATGGCTCGTGGAGGCCTTACTAAATCGGATATGATGCACCTTATCAAAGCGGCTTGAAGATAAATTGACTCAAATTAAGGAACGAGAGAATGAAAGCTGGTGGTCTCTGAGGGAAGCTTACAGAGAAACACTAACCCTGTTCAGCGTCATTAAAATAATGTTTAGATTATGCATCCAGACAATTTTCTGAACCATTAATCTTGTTTGCCTTTGCTCTTGAGGAAAGCTCCTCCATCTCTCCAATAATGATTGTGTGCATTTTCTTTTTTTGTAAGCCCACACACCCACACTTTTTTTTTTTTTTACTCAGAGTCAGTAAGACATTTTGAGCACACATTTTCTTGCCTGTAATTGCTAGGCAGTAGTACTACAGGTACCAATAATACTCAGGGTGCCTGGGTCTTGTAACAGGCTCTTTGCCAGGCCACACTTTTACGAGAGAGGTCTCTCATCATCTCTAAAGGGTTTGTATTTCATGCCTGCTGGCAGGACTGAGTGTATCTGGACTCAAATCTGCTGCATTTTATAATAGGCTCAGCCATGCCAGCTTGGCCTTGCTGCCCAGTCCCTGGGCATCTATAACACATGTTACGATTCGGCAGCCAGATAGAAACTAGCGTCATCAAAAATTGTGAAATTGCATCTTGCCTATTTTACACGACCATTTTTCAGCAGACATTTTTATGTATTCACTGCAAATGCTATTTACACTGTATTTGAAAAAAAAAGATGGTGTTGCCATTTCCTCCAGTACACTGTACTGTAAATAGCATTTGCGATTAAAGGAATAGTTTAATTGTACTGTCTATATAACAATTACACTTCAACTATATTATTAAATTACTGTCATATTGTAAGTTCATTTCTGGATATTGAAGGTTGAAATTTGTACTTTGGGCTGTACAAAGAGTTGGCGACTTAAATTCAAATGATATATCAATGTTAAAGATATGTCAGTGTCAATCATATGCAGGTTCTCTGGGCGTGGGATCTGTGTGTAGGTCATGCCGTGTATGAGGTGGGGTTTTTCACTAGTGTCTTAATCATCATCTTTAAACACAAGCCCTTGTCTTTAAGCCTGGAAAAAGGGGATAGAAAATGCAGACTGAAAGAAGCTTATCATGGTTTTTTCTTTGCTGTCAACTATGTACTTTCATGTAATGTAAAAACAAGTTAAAAATAAACAAATGAAGGCTAATATGATATACAAATGAGAAGTATAAGGTGACAAACTGTCAGTCAGTGGTGGTTTTTTAGTTACTTAATAAGAATGCTCCTCCCGAGAGTTGATATGGTACAAGAAAGACATCGCAATCATGTGCAACAGGCTAAAGCGGTTTCTAAAGATGAATGAATGAATGAATGAATGAATGAATGAATATGGCCCTTTGTGCAAAATGAAATCTTGGTCCAAACTAAAAGAACTCATTCCTCACAAAGGGCCGTATTCATTCACTAAAATGAAAAAAAAAGAAAAAAAAAAAAGACCAAACAAACAAACAAAAAAAAACCATATTGTAGTCTTTGTGCTTTGTGATTGTGTATAGGACTTAATCTTCTAGAACCAAATTTTGATTATGCACTGTTTTTCTCCCTATTTGTGTGTTTGTGTGTGCATGATAATGCATAAAAAGAAAATCAGTGGGATATTCTCTGTTAAAATGAGACAAAATAAATAAATCAATAAGCAGGCACAAGCTTATTGCGCATTCTGTTCATAGAGGATTTTTCATATTGATGCTCTCTAAATCCACAGGCCTTACCATTGTCTGATGTTTGAAAGCCGTTTGTGGCCTGCTGTGTGTTTTAGTGCACAGACGGAAAGCTGTTTTGTCTTGCTTGGACCCCTGACAGCACAGAGGCGAGAGTGTGTGTATAAACCTTGTTCAGGTGCGCATGCTTATGCTATTGTGTCTGGCTCATCTGAATATGAAAGTGGGTGTGAGACAGCATTTAGAAATGAGTCAGAGACAGATGGATGGTGTGAGCGAGACAGATTTTTATGAGAACAAAACTAATAGAAAAGACAAGATATAAGTGCAAGGGAGAAAAAAAGACATATACATCAAACAGGAAGGAAGGTACTGAAGAAAAACTACTTCAGTCATTTGACCTTGCTGTGACCTTGACCCTGTTTGGATCCATTTCAAAATGTAATCAGTTACAATGATATTCCATGTTAATCCTACAAACCTTCAAGCACTCGTTCTTATGATATCACGCTAACGGGGACCTCGGATAGACGCACGGATGGACAGACAACCCAAAAAATAATGCCTCCACTTAGCGGCAGAGGCTATGAGAAAAATGGGAAGAGAAAAAGAAAGAACAGGGGATAAACAGAAAGAGTTTCTTGTTCAAAACATTGAACCTGAGGCTATTGCACTCCTTTGAGACCTCGGCATCTGTGTTATAACAAACTACACAGAAGTTCTTTCTACGCTAAACGCAGGTGGACACACACATACACACACACACACACACACCTGCACACAGAGAGAGAGAGAGAGAGATCGTTACCAGCCTCTTTCAAATCAAGTTTTTCCATATTTTCTTTTTTTAATACTATTAATATCACTCACCTGATCTGTGCTTTATAGGTTCATGGCCACCATTTGAATCACTGGATCCTCGGACAATGAATATCTTTGAGTTTATATGCTATATGTGTATGATTTTTCCTTCCTTCCTCCTCACTTGCTTCCTCTTGTGTAAACTGGTCACTGATCGGCAGTGTTAGGTTGTGAACATGAGCTTCCTGTGTTGCTGTGGTACACGAACCTGTCGATGGTGTGAGTGGGGAGAAGACGAAAAACACCAGGCTTCACTTTTACTTAAAAAAAATGGTTTTGACAAACATGCTAACACTGATAACAGTTAGCGGAAGTTAGCAGAAATCCTGAACTAGGTATAAACAGGAGAGTCTGGCCAACAATGCAAATGTAAATAAAAAGCTAATCCCTTATTTTCTGAGCTTTACAAAATGTTCCAGTGTGAAACTTCCATCGTTATATAGGTCTTACATCAGGTGAGACAGATTTCATTCAATTTCATATAAGTCAAGTCTTCAGAAAAGCTGAAACTGCTAAAAACAAGCCAGCGGACAAATCATTAGCACAGGACAAGCAGATTACATGTCAGTGTTATTAGTTTTCTTATTCGTAATTCCCGGTGGACAGATATGTGTAAACAACTAGAAAATGAGAAAAATCTTACTGATTACTTACTCTTACTGACTTTCTTAAAACAAAATTAATTTGGCATGTAGCTCTATTTAGTATTAATGTGCTTCACAGTGATGTGACGCACCTCGCTGCTGTAACGATACTATACTATAGAGGATATTTTTTTTATTAAAATGTCCTAGCACAAAGCTGCCATATACAGTACATACTGTAAGATTCCTGCTGTAAGTAACAGTCACCTCACAGTAAACATATTGAAAGAAAACAAAGAGCCCGACATCTCAGAACTGAAATGTTGGCCAACAACTTGCTGACTTTTTCTTAAAGGCAGAAACTCGAACACTAGAAACTCGCGTTGAAGGGAGTTGTTAGCTTCCCTTAATCTGTATTATTATTATTGTACTGAACTAGCAAACTAGCTATCTATACATTATTACATTATGCTAGCTAGCTCTTGTTTTTAGCTAGCACTTTTTTTTAGCGTGGTGGAGCTTTCACTTGGGTGAAAGGATGACCAAATAAATTTTATAACTTGTCCACTCCTGCAAACCTTTCCTTAAACCTTTCTAACAAGTTGGCTAATTCAAATTCTTAGAAAATAGTAAGACAATATTAAATATTCTGCTAGCTAGAAGCATATTTTATGACTTACTGCCACTAATAAATAACTACGTTATTTTCCATTTGTGCTATCTTTGGTACAGTGTTTGTTCCTAGTCATTATTAATAATTTTAGCATTTTGGTCAAACTATTTCTAAATTGGCTCTGTGCCAGGGCTCTTGCTTTACAGCTCTGCAGTCACTGACTGGCCTACTGGCTTTTAACCCAGATACAAGCACGATGATTCATCTTCAACTCCAAAAGCACCTGTTTTTACCCCCCTCTCAGTCACGGTAGGAGAGCCGTAGTGTAAAGAATGAGGTTTGGAAATAGCATGCCCCAGTTTCTCTCGCTTTAATGTGTAAATTAAGCACTTCAGGTGAACAATATTATAACGACGCAGTACGTTCACACGTTTTGAATTCAAAGCAGTGTTTTTGCTCTACAGGATTGCTGTTCCTGGGGTTTTCTTTGAGGAGAATTTCACGTCGACCAATATAGACTTGTAGTGATCTGAGGTGAACGCATTGTACCTTTTATTTCCTGTCATGTTTCTTCTGTAACGTTAGTATCTGTTTCAGCTTCTATTGCAACTAAAGACTGAGATCTGTGTTGTTTGGCAGATACACAAGGCAGCATTCCTTGTAGGCTACACCTAGACCTGGAGTAAAATATGCCGTGGCACTTTTAGTCTGTGGTGGTGAAAACATTCCTTCTGTAAGAGTTACCGGATGAGATTCTCTGATTTATTTCTCTGATCCTGATGACTGAGTGCTATAGATAGACTGGGCCTTATTCTAGTTCAGCACTGTAAGTCTGAGAAGTTTAATAAATGTATCCGTCAACCACCAAAAGACACCCGCTGGTGCATGTATGCCACTGTATCACATATGTAATATCCTGCTGTCTGTCAAACACAGTGCCGGTGTTCAATGGAGCCAGACGAGCACAGGGAAACAGGCATATCTGTCTTGGTGAGATGATCCAGGCAAAGGTCTTTGTTTCAAATTATATTTTGTCAGCTGCTGTGATGCCTTTATAATATATTCATCCTGCTGTGCTTCCTGCTGTGTTGACTTGGCAATGTAGCCAGTCCTATAATGACAAACCCTTGTAATATATAAGCTATATGTTTGATCTTAATATGTAGATTGATACATTTTATGTTTCTGTTTATCAAGGATTCCAGTCGGTATGGGTCATAATTGTGTATTAATTCAGGCCTATTGTAGATCACGCGCAAGTAATAATTATCATATGTATGACCTATACCCATTCCCAGCATGAAATTCTTATTAGAATACATGTAACAAGATTTTTCTATAGTTTGCAATATGGTACAGTCCAGTGTTGCTTTAATTAAAATAAATTTGTCTTAACATTTGATGGTAATATAAGTTCAATTTTAATATAGAGATAATTCTCTTTCATAAAATATGGTTGCACATAATCATAAGTGCAAAAGACATAAACTAACCAAAAACTCAACAGCCAATTAGAAAATGCAACAACAAATAAAGTATGCAGCTGGACCTTAGTGATTATTTTTATGTGTAATGTTGTATTTCCATCATTTTTTAACTACATTTTGGAGCAGTGGAAAGATTTACTGTGTCACAAAACTGCAGTTATAGCTTTACAGGCTAATATATTTGGCAGTAATTTGAAAGTGTAACACTTTATATACACCTTTTCTTTACAATCCAGTTGCTACTGATCTTCACTGTTGCAGTATAGCACTTTAATAGGCGTTTGTTTACAGTAAATTTTAATGATCCGCCCAGTATATGTGATAATATACGCATTTTAAAGTGAACACCTTATTTGTAGTTGTACTATCTGTATTTTTGACTGTGACAAATCTTTAGATTTCTCTGTATTTGCTATATTGATGTGGAAAATGAGTAATCTTATCCCACTACTCACTTTTTAATGGACTGAAATAGATTTGCCTGAGTGCTCAGCGCTGGCCATTTTCGCAGTAGTTTGAAACACAAGAGCCGGTTGACCTTGACTCAGTCCTGTTTGTTCCAACAGGAACGCACTGGTAAAGCCTTAGTGTAGGCTGTAAAGTTTTTAATACAAGGTCCTTTAACAAGTTTTATAATAGCAGCTATTCATTGAACGGTACTTATCTTCAGTGGGCTAAACGTCAGCTGACATTGACCATGAACACTGCTTTTATTTGAAAGGTTCTCAGATTTTTTTTTCCTGTTCTATGAAGCTGAACAACCAAAGCAAGAAAACCAGCAAAGCGAGTCGACAGATGAGCAATCATTGAAGCACTAGCTAACATTGCTCACCCAGCACAATTTAAGATGATAACAGGATCTGTGTGTTTTGATGGAGAATAAGATTTCTGGCACCTGGTGCAAAGAAAATAAAGAGGGGATTTAAAGAGAGGTAGAGAGGGGTGCATGAGAGTTTGTATTTCTCCACCCCTACTTTTATGCTTTTGTTGAACTTTGCTATGCATTAGCAATTCTCTATATGGTGGACCTGCGCTAACACTACAGAAAGGTGTGTGTGTGTGTGTGTGTGTGTGTGTGTGTGTGTGTGTGGGCATGTTTTATATCTTGGTGGAGGCCAAATGTCTCCACCAGGATAGGAATATCTGAGAGTGTTGACCTTGTGTGGACATTTCTCTGATCTCCATGAAGAAAAATGATTTATTTACAAAAACTGCAGCTTTTATTAAAAACAAATTAGCCAAATGATTTCCTTTTGGTTATTGGGGTTAAGCAGTAATTAGATGCATTAATAATTATATCAGTGGAAGTGTAAGACAAACCTGTGTGTGTGTGTCTATAGAGGTGTGGATGTGTGTGTTGAGGTTTGGTTTATGTATTTATGGCTCACTTGACATGCCTGAGTGGCTCCTGAAAAGCCCCGAAGCATTGCAGTCCTGTTTGATCACAGCGAGACATAGAGGTAGATGCTATGCTTGTATAGATGAGACGCTGGTAGATGTTTGTCAACCAGTCAATACTCTAAAATATCACTGGTGACAAAACATGTTCTGACTGCTTCAAGGCTGGCTTGGCTTGCTTTTGGCACTGAAGGAAGAGGGGCATGGTCTCTGTGATCAAAATTTTAATGAATACAATGAACCATTGTCGAGCAAGAACTACCATGATTACACTATTGCCCCTGTGTGCTTGTTATGATAATACCAGCATGTTAAACATACAGTAAATTAAGCATCATAGTCATGTACATTACAGTAAAACAGAGTGGTTGTGGGTCTTTTAAATTCACAGTAAACAAAATAAAGGCAAACAGATGGCTAGGATATAATTAGTCCTAGTGTTACTTATTCGGAACTTTTAATAGGATATTAGGAATATTAACTGTTTTTACACTGCTGCTAGACTGCTTTGATGCATCTGCATTCATTCATTCAATCATCCATCCATCCATCCATCCATCCATTCATTTGTCTTTAGTAAGCACATTGTTCAGGGTTGTGGTGAATCTGGACCCTGTCCTGGGAATACTGGCCTTGAGGTAGGAATACACTCCTGGATGGGTTATCAGTACATCACACACACACACACACACACACACACACACACACACACACACACACACACTTATTCACACCTAGGGGCAATTTAGCATATCCCATCCACCTATTGGCATGTTTTTGGGAAGTTGGGAGGAAACCAGAGAACCCAGTTATATATACATTAAATATATATATATATACACACACACACACACACACACAGGGGTCTCACTTCCAGTTCAAAGCATAATAAAGATGCAGTTATGGATATTTGGAGCACTAAACAGATAAAGATAGTGGCATTGTGTTACACTCCTACTGTATATACAATTTTAATCTAATATATAGATTAAATGGTGGGGTTTCATGTTCGCAAGGCCATCTGTAATCAGAAAGCACAGGAAATTTTTTCCTGTTGTACTGACTGGAGAGCAAAAACCATTTAATTAATCCGAGTCCTGGTGTTCCTCCTAACAACTATCGGCTTCTGTGTTGCCTGCACACCCCTGTCTATATAATGGCTTAATATTGGCCTCCAATGGCTGAAAGAGACAGACTACAATTAAACAAACCTCTGTTCCATCTTTGTTGTCCTTGCCTGCTGAATGAAGAAAAAAAAAAATCAAGGCGTCTGTAACTGAACCCACTCAGGAATGACCAAACTAGCAGATATTAAAAAGAAAAAAAAAAAAAAACTCTGCTTGTATAGGAATGTGATTAATCAGGCTGGAGAATTTCAGCAGGAGAGAAAGAGCAGTGGATTAATAGTCTGAAACAGGATCTACAGAAATATGATCTGAAAATCCTGTGGAGGCCTCTATCAGTAGATCAGAGAGAAAGAAAGTGCATTGACCCTCAATGTGTCCTAGCACACAGATAAGGGAGATTCAGGTGAACACAAAACCACAGTGGAAATTACACTGCACATCTGCAGGAAAAAGAATTCACACAGTGGTCTATGCAGGCAAATGGGTTCTTGTGTGTGTTATGTGTCAGTGTTTGTAGAGTGAATGCATTAATTATGTTAATTTCCCAATTCCACTCGGTTGCCTGATGGTTTCTAGTTGGCAAGACAGCATGTCATGTCCCACCAAACAGCAGGGAGTGGGTGTGGAAAAGAAAGAATTGGAGCACGTTGATTTTCAGTTTGCGTTGTTTCCTCACTTTGTATGACCAACAGCAGTTGTTCCCAGCCTTAGTCACCCCGTGTGCTGCACATTTTCATATTTTCCAAACTGTAATACACCTGTTTAGACTCATCAGATGATTATGAAGCCTTTTATGAGTGCAAAGTACAAAAAAAACGTGCTGTCTAATCCTAGGAAGCTAAGATCAGTGGCTGTGGTCACGTTTCCTGCGTCTCATCCCCCTCTCCATGTACTAAGTATGTGTGCATAGACAATCCTTTTGACTCCTTTTTGTTTCTTACATCCTTTTGACCTCTCTCTCCTCTCTCTGGGATCCTAATTATACCCATGATCCCCTTGACCTTTCACCAAGCCCTATGACCTAACCCCTCTTTCCCCTCACAATCTGTCAATCACTTTCTCCTTTTTGTGCCATTGGCTGCTGCTGTTAGACATTGACACAGCTCCATCAGAGTAAGCCAGCCTCAGTGGTGGCTAATTAGCACATAGCTAGCTGTGATTGGCAATGTGCCAGTGACCTGTCACCTCAACTCCACAGCTCTGTCGCTCAGCATGGCCGATTGGGGGTGGAAGGGCGTTATGAAAGATTGGCTAAAGTGTAAGAGCCAGGACTGAGTGATGGATCTGGGAATACTTTGAGCAAGTGGGTGGACGACTGCTAGCGCTGAAACTTGCTCAAACAGCTGTGGATGTATCTAACCATCACTGCACAGGTCCAGGGTTTCTGCATTTACATTTACGGCATTTGGCAGATGCGCTTATCCAGCACGACTTACATTTATCTCATTTTATACAACTGAGCAATTGACGGTTAAAGGCCTCGCTCAAGGGCCCGGCAGTGACTGTGCTGGGATTTGAACTCAACCTTCCGATCAGAAGGCCAATGTCTTAACCGCTGAGCTAGCGCTGCCCTAGTTTCTATATTCCCAATATAGCTGATGAGCTAATTATCATGGCCTCCATCAGCTGTGTTGATTGCAGTGATATAGTCAAGTCACCTACCTTCAGTTCCCCTAACTTCAAGTCCAAATCCATATTTACGACCAGTTGATTAAAAAGTATTTTACAAGTACGTTTTCAGCTCTTCATCCAAAGTTTTTCTCTTTTTTTGAACTTTTTGGTTAGTTTAATTATTTGTAGTCTGAGTCCAAACCAAATAACAAACAAAACAAAAATTTCCTTCAATTTCCTTTGGGGTAGAACGTATTCAAAATTAGTCTACATTGTATTAGTCTCTTTCCTGATGAGATCATATCTAGGGGGAGAGTCTGATTTGTTTTTATTCGTTTTCTCCTTTTTAAACTCCAATTGTTGTAGCCCACTGGTGAAGTGCGGCAGGATGCTGTGATTAGTGCTAACAGTTGCATCATTACGCCAAGGTCATGTATGTTTTATGAGTCCTTCTGATTCCTTTTATCTGCAAGGCTTCCCATGCCCCCTCCCCTCAAAGCCTTCATCTCTGCACAGACTCAAAGGGAATTCTGGCACAGCAAGGTGTAAGGAATCTATTCCAGTTTCTCCCTTGAGAATGGTGTCACCTGCCGCTCTTTCTTCGTTCTATTTGTTCTTTTCTGCGCAAAGCCCTCAGCTCATCAGGATGCCGAGTTTTTCATTTTCCGCTCTTATAGCTTCAGCTGCCGCCTCATAACTGCTGCCCTTTCTGTACATGCACTTTGGTTGCGTTGTTCTGCATGTGTATGAGATAGCAGTGTGAGCCTTGGGCTTATCTGCCTGACCTTGTGAGAGAGGGAAGAAAGCAGGAGCATTGAGTGAAGACCTCATTGCAGCAACAGAAATGCAAAGAGGATATTTTGCATTTTGGCAATGAAAAATCGTTCTTGGCAGTTCACTCTAGCTCCAGGACAAAACTTTGTCCACATCTGATTAGCTGCTAATGACAATGTACCGGTTCTATCCAAACTCTTTGCTGGAATGTTTTTCTACGCTAATGGTTTTCTTAGGAAGAGCTGTGTGTGTATAAAATAGTAATGTAAAACAGGCAAGTGGACGTAGCTTGTTTGGGTAGTGCCGGTTGATGAGTTCTGACAATAGGACACACTGTTTAAATTAGCATCTCATCCTAGCCCTAGGCTTATACAGTGTGTGATCGCTGATTGGCGAGAGCACAGTTCACGACTGGCTAATTGAAACGCCGCAGCTTCCTCTTTCAATCCAAACCCTCAGAGAGAGGAAGTGGAAATCCACCTCCCCCCCTCAACACACACTCGATGGCTAGTTACTGGGCAATGTGCCGGCTTCATGAAACCCATCAAGATTCATCCATCCATCAGTGACCCCCTTTGCATTCTGGCAGTATGAGGAAAAGAAAAAAAAATTAAAAGATGTGAAAGGTTGCCTGTATTTTTAAAGAGTTTTAAATGTCAGCTTTATGTAAACTCAAAAGCAGGATTCAGCTTCATCTGGAGCTGAACCAGACTATGAACCATCTGCTCGCCCGGGTTGTAGAGAGATGAAAGAATCCTCACAAGATTTCAGCTTTATTGGCAAAAAACAGACTTTAATGAATTCCCTTTGCCCAGCGCCCTCGTCTCACTGCTCATTCTCTTTCCTTCTCTGTCTCTTCTTTCCTAAAAATCTGCCACCTCTCTCTCTGCTTCAAATGTGCTATCCTCTCCCACACAAACAAACTACAGTCATCTTGGCATTGATGCCGGAGGGGAATTGTGGAAAGCTGCACGTCTGGCATGGTCCCCATGGCATTCTGGGAGATCACAGTATTCTCAATCAGGTGTAAGATGTTCCTTGTTCTGGCATATATATCCTGATTTAATTTTTTTTTCCTTTAGATATTTTATGTCACACTAAGGCAGGTGTCTGGATTTGTTAGGTTTAGGAAAGTGATGATTGATTAGGGTGGTGTTGAGTGCGGAACAGCAATAAAATGTGAGGACTAATTTGTTAATTATTTAATTCACCGAAAGTGTTGAATCTATTCGCTAAGCCTGAAGAGAGGAACTGCCAGGCTAAGTGACAGTCCTGAGTGAATTTACAAAAAACAGATTTTTGAAATCAAAGTGTTAAAAGTGTAAAAGAGGACTTGGAAAGTTGCACCCTCCATTTGGTGCTTAGTCTCTGCACAGTTCTGTGCATCATGCACTTAATGGCTTTTGGAGTACCTCTTTCTGTAGTGTTGTACTGGTACATAAACAAGATGGAGGGCAGAATTTTAAAGCGTTCTTGTATTTCTGGGGACAGGTGTACACGGAATGCTTTTTGCCTGTGCGTCCAAGAGGCCTCCTTCACTTTCCACTTCAGTTTGTAGAGAGCTTTTGAAACATTACATGAGAATTTATATAGAAGAGGAGGACAATTTGGGAAAAATATCATAATGTGATACTTGAAGGCATTATCATGATACATGATATGTATCACGATTTTTAGTTTGGTGTGGTTTGTTGACAGTGTGCAAGCAAAACAATGGAGACTAAACTAAGCTAAACTAAACTAAATATAAAATAAAATGGAAAAGAGGGAAATGGGGGAAGTAACCAATTAAAACAAAATCCTCTCAGAAAAAAGTTGTTATGTAATTTATTTCCAAATCACTTTTATATCACCATATTAACCTGCCCTATTTATTTATTTTATTTTTTTTGGCTAGCAGTTTTGTTGCAGCACATAGCATTCCTTCCTTCCTTGCTTCCATCCCAATTCATGGCAGTAGGTGGACTGGCTTTGGTAAATTGCCACTATGAGTGTGTGCAATGGACTAGCGTCCCATTTCAGGGTGTGTCCCTGCTTCTTACACATTGTTTCCAGGCTAGGCTCCAGATCCAGTGCGACCCTGACCAGAATAAAGCTATTAGTAAAGATGAATGAATGAACTTTTCGTGTCCTCAGTTTTTGTCAGCTTGGAATTAGTATCAGTTCAGCCACAAACACAATGACTGAGTCCAACTTTACTGACCCGCTTTATGTGCTTATAGAAGAAAGCATAGCAAACAACCAGCTCTGACAACCAGAGGTACACCAAAAAGTAAAGTGTGGTGTCAAACCTTTCAAATGTGGCATTTGTATCTGGGAATAAGTGCTATTCAGTCTTCTGCTCCACGTGGGTTTGGCCAACTTCCAAACCAGCACGACCATTTGGTGCGCTAATTGTGTGTGTGCTGAACCTGGGAGACAGTGATCAGCGCGTGGGCGTATTCGGGATAACTCAGGCCGATTGTGCTTCGTCCCAGAAGAGAGCCTTCAATGACAGGTTGTTGAAGTGTCGCGAACCACACAGGGCTAAATCACTTTCTGCATTTGTGGCACAAAGCCAGCCATGTTTGATTTACTCTGAACTCAGAAAATATATCAAGGGAAGATGTACAGCTTCTGGTGAGTCGTGCATCTCAAGTTAAGACTTATAGCCATTCAACTTTGATGTGTATCCTCTATAGTACCCCCCTCAACTCAGACAATGCCCCTCCCGCTTGTCCTACAGCCCATATTTTGCCAAGAGGAAGCCATTATAGCAAATAAAACAACCTCGTTGGCTCAGTGCCTGTCCTGCCAGAGGAAATTTATTGAACCGCCGGTGTGTTCTCCCTGTGGTTGCCCAGAGAGTTGCACCATTGCCAGGTACAAATCCAGATGAAAAATGTGAAATAGATGAAGAGAGAGAGAAGAAAGAAGAAACAGACAAGCCCAAACTGGAAAAACAGCTGCTCTCTTGTGTGGCTTATGTGCCAGAGAATAGCTTCCCATTTTTCGCTAGTTATTGTCCAGCCTCATGAGAGACACAAAACGAGAACCTTAGGGTTTGGAAGGCCGGCAGGTTTACTGCAGAGCTTTATTGGATCCATTAGTTAGCAAGCCGTTTGGTTCAATATAAAGCTGTCTTCATCTGTTCCCAGAGTAACTAGCAAAGTGATGCTCAAAGTAAAAACTTTCGAAGTGACTTTAGAAGTCAACAAAATAAACAGAACTTCTGCAGTCATTTCCTTAAATGCTTTTGCAAGATAAGGGTAGAATATGAACTTACGTACCTATGTACCTGGTAGCAAAATAGCTTGCAGGACAAAAAAGACCACGTCTATTAACATACATTTACAGCGGTCATTCATTCATCCTTAGTATCTGCCTGGTCAGGATTGTGGTGGTTAAAATTAGGCTGGTAGTTTGTTTATAGTTTATAGAACTATGACCAACTAAATTTGTTAGAATGTATTGCAGGCAGATGTAAATACAAATAACTGTGTGAGCTGGATAATGATAATTAAAAAAAAAAATCATGTACATCTCTTGTTATGAACTTGATGTGGATGAGCCAGAATTCACAGACCATGCTGACAGTGCAGGCATTTCTACCTTTGTTTTTTCCCTATTTTTCCATTGTTTCCAGGGGCAAAGTGGTAGAGTTCATATTTAATTAATAATAATAATAAAAAAAATCCCACTATAATAATAAAAAAAATAATAATAATAAAAATCCCACTTCCAGTTTAAGCCATGCCTACTATGGGTTTATTCATTAGAATATAGGTAAAGATATTTGATGCACTAAACAGATGCAGATACAGATAGCAGCACTGCAGTACACCTCTACTATATAGCCTGCTGGATTGTGTTCATTTGATTTGTGTCAGTGTATTTCCTGTAGCTGCCCTGCGATGAACTGGCATTCCATTCAGGGTGCTTTCCTTTCTCACGCCTAGTGTTTCCGGGACATGCTCTGGATCCACCGCAACCCTGACCAGGATAAAGCGGTTAGATGATTGAAGATGAATGAATGAACCAATATTTCCTGTAGGTTGTTGAGCCCCATGTTGCGAATCCTAACAACATGTAGAATTGTAGGATGTACTTACTTTTGTAAGTACATCTGCCATGGACAGCATGTCAATACAGATTGTAATTTGTGTATGCAGTGGTTAGGATTCTGAGCTGGTGCTAAGGATATTGGTTGTTCAAATCACAGAACTGCCAGAAAATCATATTTGGCCCGTGAGGAGCAACCTTAGCTCTGTGACTGGAGTGTATATCCTGCCCTAATTGTAATTTGCACTAGATAAAAACGTTATCCAAATGAATACATGTAAATATAAAGGTTAAATCGCCCTTCATTGTTCGCTGCATCCGATCTACTTCAATCATCTGAAGTTAAACCAGAATTCTCACTTACATTTTTATCTTTTTTATCTTCCCTTTTCAAGTTCAGAAGGCTTTTACGGTTCTGCCGGCCGGATCTCAGGAGGGCACAGGCCGAGAATGGGGGAAATCAGATGATGAGAAACTTAAAAGCAATTTGTTTCACTTGACCTGGGTAGGGAAGGTAGCATCGTCGGCCAGTTCTCTGTGCTCCGAGACAGGCAGGTAAAAGGCCTCATCGTCTAAAAGCAATCATCTCGGTGCTGGAGACGAATGATTTGCGAGGAAATTGGGGGCAGTGCTTTCCCACTGGCAGCGGAACAGGGATCACCGCTAAAAAGGAAGAAACTGTTAAAAAAAAGGGCTTCCCTCATTTGTACAGATGCGGATGTAACTGGACTTTGGGAAGAGGTCAAGCTGGATGCCCTCTACATCCTACATCACTATATACTAATATTACTGATAACACAGTCTAGTTGAAATCTGTTAGCATCCTTTTATACTTTCTGAGCTTTTCTTCTTAACTGTGTCCAAGTTATACGGTATTATGATTGGCAACATTCATACATACCTATTCCTAGTAAAAGAATAATGGACATACGGTAGTGGTTAAAGAAGGTGTAAATTATACATCACCATCTTGTCTGTTTAAATGTGCAATCCTGCAGCGCCGGATTAACCTGAGTGAGATTTCCTGTCGTGTAGGCATCTGCTTTCTATCTGACTCCTTTTCTCCGCTTCATATGCCCTGATATACCAGAAACAGATGTGTCTCCAGTGGAGGGAGGGATGTAACGTGAGCTTCTTTGTCCCTGTCCCTTTTTTCTGTCTTTGTTTTTTTTACCGCTCCCTCCCTCTTTCTCATTCTCAGCAATAACACGGTGCAGCAGAATTAATTAGGCTTGGCACGAGGCGCCTCATTCTAATAAATCACTCCATTATCTTGCAGGGATGTGTTAAAAAAAAAAAAAACATTCTCTTCCTGCGAGAATGAAGCAAGGGCGTACACACTTAACCCTCCATTTCCTGCATGTGTGCCCTAACTGGCATCGCGCCAAGGGAGCCGGGCATTTACGTGGTGCCGGGGCCCATGGAGACAGGACACTGCTAATTCTGCATGCAGAAATGTTAGCTGTGTGAAAAATGTTGCCTGTCCAAAAACATGCTTGCCTTATCAGCTGGAGAATCCAGCGCCTGTGCCTAGTGATGCCAAGCATCTTTGGGTACTGATGGCGATTTGGATGGCTGAATTTTATGGAAATTATGAATCTGGTCTGCACTGAGTGGGTTTGAAATCTCTATTTGAAGGATGCTTAGCAAAGTTGACAGAATGAATGTCATGATTCGATTATGACAGAATATGTGCATGTTAACATATTGGCTTGGCCAAATGTAGGCCCAGTGGAGGCAAAATGAAGGCAAAAAAAAAAAAAAATCATATTCAGATATTTAAGATCACATGTTCTACTTTTAGTCTTCTAAGGGACGTTTATAGAAAGAGTTATTTGGCTAAATGACCTTTTGTGTCCCTGGTTGAAAGTAAAGGCCTCTGAATAAACCAGGGATGTAACCAAATACAAATACTTGTACAGATAACAAAAATAAATACAGATATGAATAGGAGGCACACTAAAAAGCTTGCCAGAAAGGGCATCTATCTGAGACTAGATCTGATTGGGACTGGGACCTCTTGGGACAAGCTGGAGGTTTTTACTTTCATGCGATGCAGG
The DNA here is from genome assembly GCF_027358585.1 of Pangasianodon hypophthalmus. Taxonomy (NCBI): domain Eukaryota; kingdom Metazoa; phylum Chordata; class Actinopteri; order Siluriformes; family Pangasiidae; genus Pangasianodon; species Pangasianodon hypophthalmus. The sequence goes on along the minus strand of NC_069730.1, from coordinate 12,547,116 downwards.
CATGAGTATGAAAGGCATGAGTATGAAGCTCACAGGACACACAAAGACCATGTTTGTTACCATGAATTTGCAGTGTTTGAAACTAGGGTAAGAGTTTGTTTCTATATTCTGGGAAACAGAATCAACTAAATGCATTAGAAGCAATAACTGGGGTTAAAAAACAGTCCCATCTGTACTTGTGAACCTACTTGTTTGGGGAAACAATATAATTTTAAGTAAAAACTTCTTACAAAAAAAAAAAAATCACATTTTGCTTCAGCAGTACATTTATTTATTGCGATTCAATTCACTACTGACATATTAAGAATATTTCAAATTTCATATTTACAAATTTCAACCATAAGAGTTTTGTCAAAATGTCTTTAAGATGATACTAAAAATGTATTCAGTCTACTTCGAACTTTTCACCGCTGACAACCTATTTAGTACAGGTGATTCCAAACCGTGCCTCTTGAAATGATCAGTTGTAACGCGTAAAATTATTTGTTTGTTAATTAATATCTGTAATTAATATTAAAATCATTCAAAATCTATCAAAAAGTATGCTGTAAAAAGCATTATTTTAGAGGTGTAACATGATGCTACTATCTGTATTTGGTTAGTGGTCCAATTATTCAAATATTTGTATCTGTATCTGTATTCAGATGTAAATCCAAAGTGGGTGGTGTCTAACCCCAAGCCCAGGAAACGCTGGCATACAGTGGAAAAACCCAGCGGTAGAAATATCAGCACTGCTAACAAGATCTGTGAATTCTGGCTCTGAAGTTCTACGTCACTCGAATTCATCACTATACTCGAATTCATCACTATACTATACTATAATCTATCCATTGTCCTCTGACCTCTATGTTATCTCTTATCAACGAGGCGTTTACACCCACAGGACTGTCGCTCCCTCAGCGTCTTTTGTTTTTTGCACAATTCTGTGTCAACTCTAGAGACTGTTGTGTGTGAAAATCCCAGGAGATCAGCAGTTTCTGAAATACTCAAACCAGCCCGTCTGGCACCAACAACTACGGTTAAAGTCACAGAGATCACACTTTTTCTTCATTCTGATGTTTGATGTGAACATCATCATCAGCTGAAGCTCTTGGCCTGTATCTGCATGATTTTATGCATTGTGCTGCTGCCGTGTGATTGGCTGATTAGATAACAGCATGAAAGAGCAGGTGTACAGGTGTTCCTGTTAAATTGACCAGTGAGTGTGCGTTTCCTTAGAGAAAAGCTAATGATTTATACACTTTACACAATTGGGCCAGCTAGAGGTTGGTGTGAAAGTGCGTGTGTGTATGTGTGTGTGTGTGTGTGTGTCTTTGTCTCTCTTTCTGATTGCACACCGCAGGCTTAAGCGCTTCATGTTTCCTGGACAGGTATAAACACACACTTGGACACACACACTTAAGTTCACTGAGACGGCAGCTTCACTGAACAAGCTGATCATCTTGCAGTGTGTGAGTGTCTGTGTCTGTGTGTGTGTGTGTGTGTGTGTGTGTCCACTCTGCAGGCGCGTCACACAGCTTAAACCAGGCATTGAGCTGAGGCCAGCTGACAGCTTGGTTCGAATGTCACTGGTGCTGTTTCTGTCCCGCCAGTCCCTGTGCGACAGTGTGTGATTGATGCTGCTGCCAGACTAGAGATGGAGAAAGAGGGAAACAGAGAGAGAAAGAGAGAGAGAGAGAGAGACGAAAGGAAAGAGCGAGGGAGGGAAGGAAGCCTGGGAGAATGATTTGGAACAGCACCTGTATGTCTCACTGCCAAGTCTCCAGGCTTCTTCCAGCCTGTGCCAGGATGAAAGAAAGCGAATGAGAGAGCAGGACATAAGAAGACGGAGGAGGAGGTAGAGAGGGATGTCGTACTGTATGTGTGTGTGTGTGAGAAAGAGAAGAGAGAAGGTTGCAGGAAGTCAAATGCGTTCAGTGAGGCGTGCTAATACACCTTGCTAACGTGAGTCTGCTGGAGGCAGACTGAAGCACCAGGTTACCAGCCATCGCATCGTTTACACAGCACTTCACTGCACTGCGGTATGAATTCACACACGTATGCCGCGTCTTACACACACGGGGCTTTATTTACTGCATAAAGTACCAAAATGTTTTCAATCTCACATGCAGTCAGGGTGTATTTGCTTTCTGTTAAGGTAAATGGAGATTTTTTGAGTTCATTAATGTGAAATAAAATCGGTCAATGTATGTTTGACTTAGATAACTTTAGTTATTTAACATCAATTAACTATATTTATTAGAAATACCAGAGTATTTCAGCTAAAAATGGTAAAAAAAATGACACTTCCCATTCCTTTTGACCAAAAGAGAAATTTTGAAAGAGACCATTTTCAGAATGACTTAAAATGGTGGCATTCAGCTGCGTTTTTATGCTTGCCTCTGCCAGCAAGCAGCTCCCGACTGCATAGCTAATAATATTATTACACCTATTTTAGAACTGAACGTTTTGTTAGTTCTTGTTTCTAAATGAGCAGTGGAAAAACATTCATATTGTACTTTCTCCACAGTCACACAGACAGATTTTTACCACATGTACACACATAACTTCCCATAGTTTACCCCTATTTCCTGTTTCCCTGTACAAATACATGCAAATGTGCATATATACATTTGCAGTTCCAAGCTCCCTGTTCAAATACACATATGTACACAGAGTCCCATCTCTCTCTCGCTCTCTCTTTCATACTCCTCCACACACACATACACACACACACACTTGTCAAGCATCACCACTGGATGCACGAGGAGTCTTTGACCTGTTCGGAACAGCAGAACCAGCCTGAACCAGATTATAAAAATAAAAAAGGGGAAGAATTTTATGGTATGCTGTTGATTCTCCGAATGCTAATCATTATATATATAAACAGTGTCCTCCTTAGCATGTTGTATGAATGCTGCTGCTAGAAAGCTAAGAGGACTCTGTGTCATGCTGGCTTAATGTGCTGAGACTCTATAGTGTGTTAGTTGTTTAATGAACTGTCTAATCTCATCCGCAGAGGATCAGAGACTTGGAAATGCAGTTGTTCCAGCGAGGTCAGCCGAGGCCGATCGCAAACCCGTACAAACAGGAACAAACTGCCTTCTCCGTCACTGCAGTGTAAACATATGTAAATGATTGTCAGAAATCTGCTCGAAGGCACGACTGATGGAATGCATATCTTTCTGTTTAGTATTTTTTGGCATCATTTATTTGCACTTATTTTTTTCCCCTCTATGTTTCTATGTTAATGGTCTAATTTAGATAGCGGTGATATTATCAGGGCAGCGTCTCAGTGTATCATGACTCTATTTTTCTTCCTGAAGGCTGTTACATGTTTTTGTAAGGTTTTTTTTTTTCAACAACAATCCTGACAGGAAATATCGTCCAGTTAATACTGGCATATAGCAAACAAAGGCAGTTGCTTTTTTAAATGGACGGGACAGCATGACAGGATGTGTGATGTGTAGAGGGGGAAAGTTACAGCTTTTCTGTGGGACCTCACACCAAAAAATAAATAAATTAAAAATACCAGTAATAATAATGAGATGGAGCTCAGAGCCTGGTGCAGGAGTCTTCGGCACATGAGAAGCCAACGATTATTTAAGTGCCATGCAGAAATCTTTCAGCACCTACTTAACCGGCATAATGTCCAGGGAGAAATATTTAAACTGCTTTGGAAAAACTGGTGGCTGAAGACGTTTTGGGGAACAGAGAAGCTCTGTAGTCGGAGAGAGAGACAGAGTGACTGCAGGGTAAACCTGATTCATTTCTTAACTCTGCTTTTTAGTGTCAGATTACAGTTCACCAAATCAGATTTATTTCTGCTCTCTGATCCACTTTCGTTTGTTACAGTAATGACATGGTAATGACCGCAACCGTCCGTACCGTTAATAGTTTGAATCTCATTATTATGTCTAAAATGTTACTACCTTTTATATTGGGAACAGTGAAGCATGATCTATTACAGGAGTCTTCAAATCTACAGAGTTTAGCTCCAACCTCCAAACTTACCTGCTTGTAATTTTCTGGTAATCCTGAACATAATTACTGTAAAATACTGTTCATTTTTATTATTTATTACACTTATATTACATCTGTTCATTTCTCAGTGTGAAGCAGGGGAAAGGTGGATAGATAGTGAGGTCTAAAGTGTGATCTTCTGCTTAAACCATAGACATTTGCAAACAATTGCAATGTGTAATTTATTAAAGAAAGACATATTGAGCTTTTAATAGTTGGATTTAATGTTGTGGAGCATCCACGAGACAAGTTAGTTCCTGTTACTACATACATTATAACAACGATAAATAGCATCTCCTTCTCTCTCTCTGTCTCTGTCTGTGTCTCTCTCTCTTGATGGTAATTCAGAGAAAATAAAAAACCCAGCTTTTCATGTTACAGAGAAACTGAAAAGTATAAACTCCTCTCTTGAAAACTTTCCTAAGCACCATGACTGTTCCAAAGCATTGACACTTTACATAAACTTTTCCTAACAAAAAATTCACATCAATGCTTATACGTTTTTTTCTTTGTTAAACAACAGATTTTAAAAAAAATCATCTGTTTATTATTAGACTTTAGATTATGTGGAATGTCTGTCAAATCCCTGTGTATGTGCTGTTACTATAGAAACATAATGACCGATAGGTTTATATTAATGCACATAATAACATATTAGAAGGAGTGCATTAATATAAACCTATCGGTCATGTTACAGCCAGAACTATTGTCAAAGCAGTGCAGTTACACACCTTCTGACCAATCAGATCCGAGAATTCAGCTACGTTGTGGTATAAATGTTGATGAAAGATGCTAAAAAATGTAAAAACCCCTACAAAAAAGCATGAATCATGAATTTACTAGTACCTAGTAGGGATAGGCAGTGTATATATATATATATATATGTATACACACACACACTTTTTTCATTTATGCTGTGGCAGTGGTGATGATTATGTGGATCGCAGAAAACAAATGTCTTTTGTATATTCAATCTAATTTGATTAATTTTGTAAGTTGATATCATAGAACTGGCTCAACTGTTGATAAAGACGAGGCTTAGTGGTAAAATCCTGTGGCATACAGTAGCTTCGTCTCATCATTCTCTACTCATTTTACACAAACCTGGGGAGCTGTAGTGATTTCTGAGGTTCTGCAACATGCAGTAGGTCTGAAATAAAGGTATAAGAAGTGGTGCTGTGTAGTACCCTTGGTGCCAGTTCCAAGATTTGAATTAGAGGTAGAAGGAGAAAACATCATTTTTAGGGGAATTTTCCTTTGGAGCATTTTAGCATCTCTCTCTCTCTCTCTCTCTCTCTCTATCTCTCTCTCTCTCTCTCTCTCAGTGTTAGCCTTGCCCGCTCAGAGGCTTTTGTTTCATCTAGCTTTACTATTTCTAGGCGTGTCATGGACTAGACCCGCAGGTAAAACTAGATTACAGAAACGGGCAAACAGGGCATGCAGAGAGTACAATAGCGGAAAGGATTATAAGTAAAGAAAAACTCTTTCCTTTTTTTCACTTGTTTGCTTTCTCTTCTCCACTCCTGTTCAGACAAAGCCAAGGACCAGGTCATGCTGAGCTCACCGCCGCTGTTTACTCTTCCACTTAGCCAGCCATCAGTTCAGGCTGGAGTTTGAAGGTCTCTTCCACTTTTATTTTACACAGCAATAGTGCAACAACGCACAGACAATAAATGCCCAGTAGGTGTCCTTTCCTATTTAGCACTTTTTATGTTTAATTATTTAAAAGAAACTCATCCTAGTATATAGGCACGCTGTAATTTACAGTAAACAAGCCTAAAACATGTTTGCAGTAAAATACAGTCATTTCTTACATAGTATAAAATAACACATAATTCAGCACATTTGTTTGATACACCTGAGCTGAAGGTTAAGGGTTTTACTCAAGGACCTGACCATGGCAATGCTGGGATTTGAACACATGACCTTCTGACCCCTAACACAAAGCCCTAAGCACTGAATCACCCCAACTACTTCATGTAGCCTTCATGGATTCCTCCACTTCTACCACTGAATTAACTCAACTAAAAGCTTGTATTGAATCAGGGTGAGCTACTTGAGCTAGTTGTGCTGGTTCAGTGGTTAAGGCTTTGATTTTGAGTTACAGCTCAGAAGGTTATGTGTTCAAATCCCGCCACTGCCAAATTGCCAGTGTTGGGTCCTTGACCTTCAGCTCATTTGTATCCTGCGTCAGCCGAATGAGCTAATGTGCTGGATTATGTGTGATTTTATACTATGTAAAATATTTATAGTACTTTACTATAAATATGTTTTAGTCATTTACTGTCAATTTTTTACGGTGCGGAATTTCTTTAACTGTTTTCGTAACAGGAGCCAAGAATGCTAAATATTATTAATTTCTTAATTGGATTTCTATTTGTTCCTTGATCAGTGTACCTAATAAATGGAATTAATCGTTATAATACCACAGAGCTGTTGAGTTCTCAGACCTTACTGTCAGAAGGTGTTGATTAATTTTCCATAACTCTGCCAACTCATTGCAGGGGTTTGTATGGCGAGCGCTTCTGACAATCTATGGCTAGCAGTTAAGCGGAAAAAAAAGATTATTATTCTTTTTTAAAGAATAACTTACAATTGTAAATGTGGTGAAGAGACATTTATTTAACATGGAAGGAGCCTCCAGTGTTAGTGCTTTGTAACACTCCATACGTTTTTGGAGATCATTGAGCTTTCGTGTATCTCATGACAAACTGCATTTTTTTTGTTTTATTAACTTAAAAAATAAAGAAAGGCTAGTGAGGGAAAGACTGTTTACAGCTGCTATAATGTAAGTGATAAATAACTTATTTTACGTATATTTCATGGACATTCCACAATATTAAATGCAACAATGAATAGCACAATAAATAATTTATTCATACATTCAAAATTTTAATCATTGGCAAATTGCTGCGATAAAAGAATAAACACTTTAAAACACTTTGGGGTGTGCTGTTGTAGGAAAATAATCAATGTAGGGATGGTAACTCATTATGATTCAGTTTGCTATGTCGTTGATTATTTTCCTATAACAGCACACCCCAAAGTGTTTTATTCCTCACTTTCTCCAAACTTTCTCTGGTTAAGAGGTGTACTTTATAATAAAATGTCAAATTAGCATAGCAATTAGAATTAGAGCAGCTTTTTGTGTATACAAAAAAAGCACTATAAAACAAAATCACTTTAGCTTATTAGAATTCCTTCTCTTTCCAGCATGCCGTCCCGTACTGCAGCGAGTCTTAATCTCTGGCTTACATGCTCTACCCTCGCTCACAGATACCTGCCAGTGACACACAGTTTGTGTTCAGTGAAGACTGAACAGATTCATTAAAGTTAATCTGATAATCTGAGATCCGATATGATGTCTAATAGCTCTTTTAGCGGCGCTCGGCTCGTTCTGCCTCTCCTGCAGACTTAGATCAGTCCTCCCGCAGCCTGAAGGATTGTTCTGGCAAGGTCAGCGCTGGCAGCGCTAATGGCTAACCAGGGAATAGAGCCCAATCTGATCAAAGTTCTGATTCCTGTCTCAAATCTGCACTAAGTCTCCGACTCCGATGGAATAAACCCGAGGGCGGGTTACCTGGGAAAGCACATATTTATTTTTAGTCCTGCTGCTGTTTTCTCTCCCTGCAGGCTCTTCTAGGCTAAACTCAGTGAGGAGTAGTCGTGTGTAGTGTGTGGGGTTTGCGTGCAGGTGGAATCCACCTTTTCCTGTTGACTAAAGGATAGGATTAGCAAGTGGAAGCTGAGCTCTTTGACTGTAGGGTGGGAGAGGAATTCGTAAGAGTCTTTATGAGAGTGACTCATACGATACTCTCTGGATTATTCAAATTCAAATTCTATTGGTCTCACACACACACACACACACACACAACCATGCAGTGAAATGCTTTTTACGACTGTCTGTGACATAAAAATAGATTAGAAGGAGAAGTATTGCCATAGTTTCTCATAATCGCACATTTGTAAAATGCATTAAAACATTGCTTGTCCTCATTTAACACTTCATTGCAAGATGGAAGGGAAGGGGGCGGGACTTCCATGGGTGTAAGTTAATATTGGAGTGATCAGAACACCTGTGCAAGCTGTCAATCATTCCAGATTCATATTCTGATTGGCTCATTTGCTGTTTTAATTAGGGGAAAAAAAAGAAAACTGTTCTTTTGGCGTACAACTGAGTGATAACTTAATAGCAGTGTACTATTTTAACGATGTTAAAATGCAGAGCTCCTATGCAAAACGTGAACATTGGCAGGTCTAGTAATAATTTTCCAAATAATCATGCTATTATTACTGAATAACTTGTTATTACTGTTTAATTGTTATTGCAATACTACAGAAAGTAGTATGAGAAGTAAAAAAAGTTAAGCTTAGTAAGAGACTCAACATACTGAATGAAAATCCAACAAAATCAGTATCTGTGTTAGACACGTACACTTTGCAATATTAAAATGACATCTTTTTTTGTCAGGTTTATATTAAAATCTCAAAACTGATATAACAAAAGCTATGAAATTCTTCCTAAAAAAAAAAAAAAAAAAAAAAAAAAAGCCTGGCAAATATATGATCGTCATTCAAAAATTAACAGGATAATCACACACTCAAGAATATCTCATGAATTGTTTACTCCCTGGGTGGAAGATGCTTTAGACAGACATAATTATGTTTGTAATGCGTGATGGTTGTAATACATGTCAAGAACCCCTGGAGAGAGGTTTTTTTTGTCCCTATCAGACAGAAGTGGGACTTTGAATGCAAAGCTGAGGGTGCTATCAAAGCAATTATGCTTGCATTCAAGTCCCTCTCGAAATAACTCATAGAGAGAGCAAGAGAGGAAAAAAAAAAACAAAAGAAAAAAATAACATTTGCCTCCACTTCAGATGTTTTTTCCCCCACTTTCAGCAGAAAGAACATTAGATTTTATGTCACTGGAGAGCACCATGAACAAGTGCTGATGGGTGTTTATGCCTTGGTTTGTGCGCCCTGCTAAAATTCATGGTGGATTAAATGATGATCTTGTAATTCAAAGTAAACGAGATTTGAAAGCCAGTATGTGATTAAGCTCTCACAAGCCGGTCCATTAACCTTCAAAATGAAAAAAAAAAAAAAAAAAATTTAAATAATGGCTCATTTGACAGCAGTTAAATATGAATTGGCAATTAGCTAACTTTGCCACATGCATCTGTTTTTTAGGGATTTTTTTTTTTGGCCCGGGTTCAGAATTCACATCCGATATTATTTCAACACACTCCGTGATGGAAACAAACAGATCAGGTATTTATTGACGAAGTGATGAAGTGAGAGTTAGCATTTCCACTGGGAGAGAGAGAGAGAGAGAGAGAGAGAGAGAGGGGAGAGATGGAGAGACAGGCAGGGAGAAATAATTGTTTATTGATCTGGCGGCTGCATTTAGGGAGTGCATTAAATCTGAGGACAGATTGCTGGTGGCTGTTGGATGGAGGGAGGCGAGAGGGAGGGAAAGAGGGAACAAGTGATGATCTGCAGATATCGGGTGGAGGGTGAAAGCAGCGATTCTGCTGTTGCTCAGCTCGATCAATGACTGCTATCTGCTGTGTGTGTGTGTGTGTGTGTGTGTGTGTGTGTATGCGTGTGTGTGCGTGCGAGGGTGAAAAAGACATGAAAGAGAATGTCATTTGTGACCCAATATATCACACACTATGTACATCGAGTGTAGTTATGTGTTGAGCCTATACCTTCACAAATCTTCACAACTCATAAATCACACAGCAGCTGCATCCACATGCTAAAATGAGTGCTTCTTGTTTCTTATACGATCTGAGCACTATAAAAAATATTGAATTTTAGCTTAATTCAGACAGTGAACAATAGAGTGAACCCAGATCCCCTACTGAGCCTTTGAGATATACTCATTTGTCTTAATATGTGTAATATAATAGTAAGGCAGACACGCAGCAGGGGCCGATTGCAGCAACAGGTCTTAACCCTTTGGTTTTCTTCTTCCTGCTTTAATAGATCACATACCAACATTATGAATATTGAAAGCTAGAATTGATTCAATATTTAGCCAATGGTGGGGATTTTTTATTTTTTTTTACTTCAGTTACATCATATTTTATGAAGTCTGCAAGTCTGCATAGTAGATTGAGGCTTGAGGAAAGGAACATGAATTTATTATTATTATTATTATTATTTATTAATTTATTTATTTTTAAGAAGTATTTCTTCAAAGGTTTCTTGCTTTCTCAAAGACAACAAAATGATAAATATATGTAAGTTTGCACATGTTTTTTATTGTTTAGTAACATTACAATACTTGATATGCTTAACGGTTATATTATATTTATTATAATTAACATTTATATTATACACTAAATACCATATAAATCCAATATTTAAATCCAATCCAATATTGTCCAATAATATCCAATGCAATAAACACAATATTGAATTATTATTTAAAATGTGCGATTTTCAAACAAATGAATGAATGAATCGATATTTGTTTATTTGTTTGTATATTTCATGAAGCATGTAATAAATAAATGTTGTGAATATCTCGACATTTTAATAGAGAGTGTAATCAACACTCAGTGCAGTAGCAGGAGACCAGTCGCATGCTGGTAAAGGCCAATGAAGAAACCACAAAAAGTTACATCTGAAGCACCAACCAAAGTTGCGCCTAGATGCAGCTCTCCGTGAGTGCGCATGTGAAAACGTACGTGACTATTAAAGCTATGAAGCAGTCTGTTTAACTAAACAAAAGTTGCCAGTTGCTAAGCATATAAACACATGCACTCCCTCCAGCTAGGCCATTGTTAACTTGCTCATTCATACTACCAGCAATAAAAGAAACAAAACAAAAACTAAAAGCAGAAGTAATTTCTCTGACAATTACATTAAAAAATTAAAACAAAAGAGTAATAAAAAAAAGACCTTTTGAGAAAGGACACACTGTATCAGCCTGAAAAACACACCCATTTATAGGAATTATTTCTTTATAGTAATATCACTGAGTAATATCACTGAACGCTTTGATCGCTAACAACCGTCTCTCTCTCTCTCTCTCTCTCTCTCTTTCTGTCTGTCTGTCTGTCTCCCTCTGTCACTCTTTCTCTGTTTTTAAAAGACATCTTCGTAGCATGTCTCCAGTGTCTGTCAGAAAGAGATAACGCAAAATATATAGTATAAACTGCCAAATCAGAGTCTGCCTTCAATTATTCAGACAGCAGAAAATCCTGAGAGGCACAACTGACATTTCACTCCTTCCACTGCATTCCCTTGTGTGTGTGTGTGTGTGTGTGTGTGTTTCTGTAAGATGAAATAAGAAGAAGGTCAGATTGCACTACAACTCTACAGGGTCAGTGGTGAGATGTGAGATTGTAATCTCTCGTGAAGTGAATGAGTAACAACACGACTGCTTGTGAAACAGATACACAATTTTATTTTTACTTTTGTTGTATAGAAGTTGTGTAGAAGCCCCTGTTCACTTCTATTCATTTTTATCTCATTTATGGTCTATAATAGGGGTCCTTAAACACACCCAACTACCCCTTTAATTGAAAATTAATTCCACGCATTCCTTCAGTACTGATTTATTTTAAGAATATAATCCAGCTACTTAAATTATAGTCTCATTGTTAACATATAAAAAAAAAAAATGGGATTTTTGGGAGCCATAGAGATTTTAAATTTAAATTTTTAATTTTTTGAATGTAAATTTATGGAAAATGGATGGATGAAGGCCTGCTTGTTGTGAGTCTTTGAGGTTTTAGTTAATTCAATTCAAGCGATCATTCATATGAGCTAAGCTTTAAACAAAGTTCAAAACAAACAAAAAAAAACCAACAAAAAACTTTGGATCACCGGCTATGTTTCATGGACCCCTAGAGATGCCACTTAAAGTAAACTGAAGTAAACAATACCTTTCCTTGCCGCAGGGGTGGTACACTCGGGTATATCATTTGTACCTGTAATACATATATAATGTACCTTTAAGAATGATTTAAATGGACTGTACATAAATGTAAATAGTTAGTTTTTAGAGTACAGCATTGAAGGTACACTATATACACATTTCTAGGGAAAATTACAAAAGATGTAGGCTTGAGAATAATAACCACCCCAGCAACAAGGAAAAGTACCCTTTAATACCCTTTTTTCTGAGAGTGTAGCCAATTATATAGTGTAGTTAGCTTAAGATGGTAAAGGCTTGATGCAGGTGTTAAGCATCTTGAGTATTTTTTAATATATATATTTTTCTAAACACATCACGTGTCATGAGAGAATGATGCTAACATAACACAGTGTTAGTGGTGTTAATATACCCAGCATTTCCCAGAAAGCTATCAATCATTCAGCATAGCAGCGTGTTAACTGGCAACATTAGCGCAGTTTCATTTAATCAGCTTCTCACATACGTCTTGTGCAAGAAAATAGCACACAAGCAGGTGAAATATTTTCGTAATAAGGCAAGACAGTGCAGTGTTGCATTAGCATTAAAAGCAGTGCTTGTTTAGTCTCTGAGACAGGTGAAAGTAGGCTAGAAGAAGGTTTTTCGCATGTGTGGTAACTTAAAAGAGCAGAGGAGATGGAGGCTGTGGTCATTAACTTTTCTCCAGAGGGCTAAAGCTTGTTTCTGTATTAACAAGGCCGGGTGTTGGCTTATTCTCTTCCTCAGGGGTCCTTACAGGCATGGCCGGGGTGGCCTCAGCAAATACCAGCAGAGAAAATGAGGGATATGACTAGCCCCTCGGAGGCTCATTACTGCTGTATGAGTATGCATAAGGAGGTTAGAGACAGCTTTTTGCTTTTGTTCCCCTAAAATGAGTGCTAGCCTTTGCCCAGAACTCATGAGAAGCAGCTCAGTGTGCCTCATTTGTATCGAATCCTTGGATTAAATATGGTTTCTTTTTTGTATCATTGGTGAAGCACTTGACCTGTCAAAAAAAGTGTTTTACCATGAATAAAGTGACTCTAGAAGAAAAGAGAGTTGGAGGTGTTGGAAGGATTGGCAAGGCGACAGGATGTACTGACAGATTCCTCATGGTAAAGGTGTATGAGTTTGAGATGAGTTTTGACACAAGCACAAGGAACAATGCTTTGACTTCCTGGTTGTTCTGAGCAGGATATGAAAGTCATCACTCTTTGTGCTGAGGTGATGTTTGCTTCTGAGACAGGAAGCACAGGAGCAGATGGGACTAACCTATGGAGTGGAGGGATATGATGGAATTCCATGGGATAGAAATTATAGATAAGGGAATATAGAAAAGGAAAGAGGTAACCAGTTAATTACCTATTAGATAATATCTCATGTGTTGCATTTGGCCATGTAGCAAGACTGAGGTGAAAATGTGTCTGTAGAAGTATCTAATAAGTAGCCCGGGGTGATGTGGGAATTGAATTTGAGAACTCATGTCTCCAGCTGTGTCATCTTTTTTTTGGCAGAAACTTATGACAGAAATGTATTTCTAGAGATTGCAATTTGTCTAAAGTTTATTGAAACCTGGAAAGTTCCATGGCTTACTGACTATAAGGCTAATACCTCACACCATGCTGTTATCACACATTATAATACTGTTTAATTAAATCTGACAGTATTTACATTTCCTGACCGTAGTATTATAAGATTCTGTCTGAAGAGCTGTTTTGAGATATGGGACTTCAAAAATCAGCCAATGTGACAGCAGCGCAATGCATAAAATCATGCAGATGGAGGTCAGGAGCCAAATGGGGAATCTAAGTGGCATGGTTGTTGGTGCCACATGGTTGGTTTGGGTATTTTGGAAACTTCACACACATCAATGTCTAGAGTTTATACAGAATAGCGCGAAAAACAAAAGAAGAAACATCCAGTGAGGTCAGAGGTGAATGGTTAGACTGGTTCGGACTGACAGGAACGCTATGGTAACTCATATAATGACTCTTTACAACCGTGGTGAGCAGAAAAAGCATCTTAGCACACACAACAGATGTGCTACACCAGTAGAAGACCAAAGACAGGAATCTGAGGCTACAATGGGCACTCTGGACCGTGATGTTTTTCCAATCTTCATCTCTCCAGGGTCAGTGAACCTGTGCCCACCTTTATTATTAACGTATTCCCTGGTAAAGACTTGATTTAGCTCTTATAAGTAATTTGTAATTTAGCTCTTATTTGTAATTTGTGTCTTATACAGCAGCACTGCAAAATCCAGAACATGTGCTAAGTCACTAATTGCTGTAGTTTTTTTTTTTTTTTTTTTTTTTGCCAGCTTGGTTGGTAATTTCAGCTTTCACAATGTCTGCATGCTCTGATATGAAGGATTACAGATTGTTGGCACCCTAGCCCCACCCCTTCAGTTTTCCCCTGCACAGTTAAAAAAAAAAGCTTGGCTTGCTTTGGCTCAGATTTAGCCTATTCTGGACAAATATAAACTCACAAAAACCATTGTGGTTACATGCATGTTGCTTTTATTATGATTCTATTATTATTTATTTTTCCTTGCACAATTCCCTAGTCATGAGACCTTGCAGGTGCGGGCTATCCCTGAACAGCTTCACCGCTCGGCCGAGAGCCCAGTCCGCCCGCCAAGTGCGCAGGGTGCTAAGATTGTGAGTTATCACCGGAAAACATCCGCACGCGTTCATCATGGCTCTGTTGGCCAGGATCTGTTTCTTGGCCTTCTCATTCATGGAGAACTGGCACCAGTAATTCACTGATTTTTCTATTTCCATGTTTGTAACACAGCTTCTAGTTTTGAAACATTTAAAAAAATACTCAATACTGATGCTCAATACTGATGTACAGTACAGTGCAGAAGTCTTAGGCACATGCAGATAAATGCTGTAGTGCAAAGATGCTTTCAAAAATAATGAAATATTTCTACATTAAAAAAATACTATAAAGATCAGTAAACAGTAATCAATGAAACAAAGTCAATATTTGGTGTGACGATCCTTTGATTAAAAAAAAATAGTAGTCTCAGGTACAATGTGTGCGGTTTTATAAGGAAATGAGCTGGAAGTGTTACTGAGCATCTTGCAGAACCAGCTACAGTTCTTCTGGAGACTTTGTCACACTCGCTTCGTATTTTTGCAGCAAAACCCAGCAGCCTTCATTATGTTTTTTTAGTCTGAAAAGTGTCTCTTATGTAATATGCTGCTTTCTTTACTGACATACTGACATACAAACATTCTTCTGTAACATTTAATTTTGTGCCTGAAAACTAATGTTTGGAAATCTAAAATGTTTTTGTACTGAATCAGTAATGTAGAAGTCATAAAATAAAAATCTATAACAAAGATATAAAATATATATATATATATATATATATATATATATATATATATATATATATATATATATATATATATATACACTAGATATAAGATGCTGCATTGATGGAATAAATTTAGCTACACTTTCTGCCTGAAATTCTACAGTGCCCAGGTGTATTGTAGAACACTGAATATCAAAATTACTCGGCTGGTCATGATATTAAATAAGAGGGCTGAAATCTAATATCTCACTAGCTAGACAATGAAACTATCAGGGCTGAGCAATGCATTATATCACAAGGTGCCATAAATAGCATCAAGGTCTCAAAAATCACACACACTTGCACTTTAAAACAGAAAGGCAGCTGCATTCGTGATTTCTAAGTGTCTCTAGTCCGTAATGCTCATGCCTTTTTTGCTCCGAATATCAAACATGATAATGATTGTCTTTATACAAGCCTCCCCCTGCATGGAAGTCTCTCAGAAGACAAGGAGAGCCAAGTTAGAATTACCCTGTCAGTATTAGATGCTGTTGGAATTTGTCCCTTGTTAGCAGATTTTCTCTAGACAAAATGTTTTTTCATTTGCTATGAAAATAGAGAAAGAGATAAAGAACCCGAAAGAAACTTCAAACAAAGCCAAGCAGCTGCTCCAGTGAACGGGCCTCGCCGTTGGCCTTTTCCACGACTCCTCTGTCATGCCTTATCTCGTCACTCCGTTGTTCGCCGGCTACAATAGCAGACAAAGGGATACCTCTGGTACCTTGTAACTCATTTAATCTTGGTGTCGGTGGAGATTATGGAACTAATAATGCTCAGGGGCCACTCAGTTTCTCTGGGATTCAAAAATTAGTTCCCCTGTTGAACAAAAGGTTCACAGTAGCCTGTTAAAGGGACATGACATGGTGTAGAAAGCTCTACAAAATTACCAGCTTCGAGCCGCAGGCACACACATCTCGTATGTGTCAAACCGCAGCTGTAACTGACATCACGGCAATTTATTTTCCCATTAGTGAGGAAAAAGGGCAACTTTACAATCGGCTCCGTCGTGAAAGGCATCTGACGTGACGGTCGCACAAAAACATAATTGCTTTAATTGAGTAGCCAAAGCTTTTATGTTATTGATAAGGCCCTATTGATTTCGGGTGCGTGTGTTTTAGGGCAATCGCTCGTCGCGTTATTGTAATTGCCGGTGTCGCTCCTGAACCGAGAGCACACCCATTCACTTTCAAAAGGCTAATATCTTTGTGGATTCCTTTGCGGAGATGTGTTTACCAGGCTGTAGCCACGTTGTGAGCTAGTAAAAGTGTCCTGTTATTGGCCCGAGAGGCCTGCCTTTCAACGGGTTATAAAAGTCCATGAATTTAACAGCCACTGTTTTTATTAAACCATTGTTCTCCGTGGGAGCAAGTGGAGTGATGGATTCTCTCTCTTGCACTATATTTCTCTTTTGCTTCTCCTTCGCTTCACTGTCTCTTTGGGTCGCTGAGTTTCCTTAAAAATTCCAATTGGATATGTGTCTCATTAGTGCCAGTCGAGTGGGCGTAGGCAATTACGTTTTAATGATGCACCTTAGAGCGTGTGTGTATCTTCATTTTCTTTGCTGAACATTAATCTACTGAGACTGTGTGAAAAATAATTCACTAAGTAAAAATAGTACGCTTACTTGCTACCTCTCTTTGTCAGTTCTGCGCATCATTTGGGACTGTCCAGTAATTAAAGGCTTCTGGGAACGTTGTACAGTAATAATATCTAACGTGATATCATTATCTTTAAATGTTCACTCTATCCTTTCTTGCCTGAAGGACATGCAATAAATTCTTTATCTCCATTTAATGAGTGAGTGGATTTCTTATTAATCATATGCTTGCTTCTTAAGGATTGAATAACAGAGCTATATTGAGTGTGCATGTTCAGGTTTGTACAATGACTCAGCTTGTACGTGGTCATCAGGCTGTTCCGTAAAGCGCAGCCTTGAACCAGGAACCACAAATCAGCTTGCTCAGGACAAAAATGTGAAGAAAGCTGAGAGAGTGAGGGGAAGTGTGTGTGTGTGTGGTCATTGCAAGCACGCATACACACTGACTATGTAGGCCATGGAAATTGACTGTGTGAAGCTCTGGTTTTCCCTTTCCATGGCACTTTGCCAGTGTAAATAATGGCCTTCTCACAGCTCATAATATGTGAGACTGTGCTGAAATTACTGCAACAAAATTCACATCCATCAGCGAGTAAAAAAAAAAAAAGCAGCAGAGGGGGGAAAAAATGAAAGAGAGCATGGTGGTAGAGAAAGAATTCAGAGTGGATAAAGGTTAAGCTGTCACTAATTCTTAAATAAAGATGCCCTCTCTCTCTCCCTTAGCCCACTGAAACACATACACACACACACACACAGTGAGGAATTGCAGCGTTAGTTAATTGGATTAGGGTGGAGGGAGGGGGCATAGTGTGTTATCTTTCTCTTTCCCTTTTAGGAAGGGCATCTTAGGGTTGTCAAGCGTCGGTGGCCGACCATCTGCTATAGTTTTTATGGCGAATCCCAAACCGGTGGTGCTAGTTGGCCCTTGTAAGTGCCCATTCGCTCCATTAAGCGACTCTATACCACAGCACCGTTGTTGTATGTACAGAAATGGATTTAAAAAGTGTGTACTTGTTGATATGGTTCGGATTTCTGCGAGCAGACATTTATTTAACATTTTTGGAAGGAGTCTCCAGTGTCAGTGGTTCATAACAGTCAAAGATAAAGCCGTAACACAAAGTATTCCTTCACAAGAGAGTCGGCAGGATTGAACAGCTTTTGGTTTGTGGTTTTTCTGTAACATGACATGTCTTACTATTTACAAGTGAAAGAGAAAAAAAAGAGAGCCTAGTGAAGGAATGACTATTTATAGCTGAACTGATAACTGGAACTAACTGCAGATGTTCCACAATGCAAAACGTAACTATTAACAGAGAAAAAAAAAGGTTAAGACATAAATTAAATAGGAATGAAACATTTTCGAATACACTGTTGTTGGAAAATAATCAACTTCAGGGCTTCCTCACACCACCCTAATTTTTTAAAATTCTCATTGTACCCTAACTTCTGCTCTACCGTACTATATTTTTGCAAGCAGGCCATTTAAATTGCGATCAGATCATGACAACACATTCACAACGGTGTGAACATGGTAGCTAATATTCATTTAAACACCACTGTGTATCTATATTTATAGCATTTATAGTATTTTATAAGATTTTAATATGATGTGGCTATAAATAAAATATTATTAGTTAAAATATTACGTAGTGCAGTAGTAAGAGATTTGGAACATAGGCTCTGCCTTTCTAATACTTTTCTCAGACTCAGAGTTTTTTCCTTTCATTCCTGGACTTCATTCCATTTCTCTCATTCTCTCAATTTCCACAGGTTCCTTCACTGTCTTTGTCTCTCAATTGGTCACAGACCCGCTGCTTTTTTAACACTCTAAAGGCTTCCTCTGTCGCATACACACTCAGCAATTTTGCCTTTAATATATTTGCTGCTAGCTCAGGAGTGTGGGAGTAAATGGAATACGATTTACTGCATTTACAAGCGTGTGATCACTAGAAATGAATCTCTTTACATGCATTTCCTCCCACATATAGTGACACAATCCTTTACAGTGGAACATACTGCCAAGGCCTACAGTACCTATAGTGTGACAGTGTATTACATGCTTCAATCATAAATGTAAGTACTATTCCATGAACTATGGATGATGTGGATAATAATTAATATATATTCATTAGTATGCATGGATAATGACTAGGCAGCAAATCTTTCTTGCAGCAAATACTCAGAAGGCACAACCCAATATCTATTGACTCCAGAAGTCTATATCGGAGGAAAATGAGCTTTGATGGCCCGTAGCTCCAAGGTAACAATGACGCCAAGCCGTAATGTGTTTAATGTGTTTATTGATGACTGAGGCATTATCTCAGAAGCACATTAGCTGCTTGTCTAGTAGGCTTACATAGCAAAGCCTGGGATTCCAGCAGGCTCCAAAACTGATTTTCTTGTGCTACATCAGTATTCTATATGCAGGATCACTGTATTTAAACAAATTTGCATTGACATTTATGTTTACATTTATTGATTTGCAGAAGCTTTCATCTAAAGTGAATTATGAGCGAGCCAGAATTCAATCCAAACATTGATATGTTAAAAGAGCTGACAGTGATACCAGTGTCGTGGCTCAAATCTGTTTTTGGCATTTCCAATTCAAGCAGGAAGAGTTTCTGAACTCTGACCTTATTTGCACATTAAATCAAATTAAAGCTACATTTGTATGTTTTTTGGGGTGGTGGGGTGGGTGTGGCCGCTAAGGTCTCTTTGGGAAAAAAAATTTAAAAAAATAGTTGAGAGAGTACTGGAGTAAAATGTGCGATTAGGCAACATGGCAAAAAAGATCACGTCATAAAACATGAAGACAAAGTGTCAGAAAAGCAGTATTACCACACTTAAAATATAATTATAAAAAAAGTATATAATTATAGTATCAGTTACGTCTTTCCTTTAATAAGTTAATAAATAAATAAATAAATAAATAAATAAATTTTATTACAACAAAGTACAACAAAGATGTCCAATGTTAGGATAGCATTAATAATAATAATAATAATAATAATAATAATAAAAGGGTTCCCTTAAGGTTTCCTAGCTCTACTTTGGGTTTCTACTTCGAAGTCTTTCTGAAAGGGAAACCTCTTGTTGGAGGTTTTTACATATAACCTTTAAGAATTTTCACAGTGAGAGAGTACTTTCAGAAAAGCATGTTGCGACATATTATATTGTGATATCTATACTAAACTGTCATGTATCCCAGCCCGAGGCAGTCTCCTTCCTTTGTTTTGTTTTAAAACTCTTCATTTTTTCATTGCTAGTTTTGGCAGCTAATACGTTAAGCTAATATGTGCTAAGCCACAGATTATTATTTCAGGTCAAAACACCAACCCAGACTACATGCCAAGAGAGAGGGACTTTCCAAATCTAAATGAGGCTTAAACTTTTTAGCATTTAACTCAAAATAATGTTTGCTAGCCGCCAAGACCATGATTCCTAGTACAGCTAGCTGTGTGATTAGTAATAACATTAAATATGTGACAGAAAGTGAAATTTGGTGTTTGCTTGTTATATACAAGAAGAAGAGAAAGTACAGGAATACAGGAAATAAAATGTGTTGCTAGAGTGTCAATGTTAGCAAAGATGAAGCGAATGTTAGCATTTTAGCATAAGTAAAACGGGGTAAGCATTCCATTAGTTGTTAGCATGCTAGCGTTAAATTAGGGTGAAATAAAGTAAGGTGCTGTTTTGCTATAACATAAGGGGTAAAAAGAGAGGAAAGCATTATGTGGGAAAGGTCTTCCTTTATCTATGATCCAGTGGGACCGTTTGAAACTGTTGGCGCTACCCGGCGTTGTGTTTACCTCAACTTTCATAAAGCCCCAGGGCAGGTGGAGGCGAGGTGAGAACTGTATTGAAACACCTCCATTATCAGATTTTCGGAACAACGGATGAACAGTGCAGCTGCAGATGAAGCGAAGATGGTGGAGCAATCCTTGGATGAGTTCTCTGTGAAAGAGGATTTAAAGAATTGTTGAACTCCAGGGCATTTTTTTCTCTTATAAGAAAGATCACTTGGTGTGTGGGAGTGTTTTGAGCTTTCTTATCAATTGCACTGCTGTTATCTTCGCCCCCACATTTCTGTTTCTTTTTCTGACACACTATACACACGCACACACACACACATCATACTTGCTCTCCCACTAACTGTTAAATACACTATTACTCTGGGTCTTGCCCTTGCTGTGTCGGCTTACGATGATAGTGTTTCCTGTTTGTGCGCGGTTACTCTGATGACACAGTGTGAGGATAAAGAGGATGACATTGAACTGTCTTCTAGTTCTTGTTGTGCTAGATTGGGTGAAAGTATGTGTGTGTGTCTGTGTGTGTGTGTGTGTGTGTGTGTGTTGTAGTGACCAATAAGGCAGAGATAATGCAAGCAATGGCTGACACTGAGGTACTTTAAAATCACTTTTCTTCACCAGGTTATCCTTAAAATAAATTTTGCTATGATATTACGCTAACACAGCAGAAAAAAATACCTTTGAAAATTAGCTTTCATGGCACATAGCGTAGCACAGAGTGTGTGAATATGTGTGCCTGGTGCCCTTTGATTGCCTGGGATAAGCTCTGGATTCATCATGACCCTGACCAGGATAAAGTACAAGGACTTAATGGTACTAGGGGTTGGGGATAGAGCAGTGTTCAGTGCTGATTGGCACGGTCACACGTCATGTAGTTCCTGTCAGTCGCAGCAACACTAGTCAGTCATGGCGTCTGTGAGCTCATGTATGTGGAAGAAGGCAGATAGCCCTTTCCTCCAAGTGTGATCAGCTGCCGTGTGATGTAGTAAGAACAGCAGTTTGAAAAGATGAGCTGGTTTCACACATCTAGGAAGAAGCGAATTTGCTAGCACACATCCTCCCCAGTTAATAGGTTTTCTGTGGGAGCTGACTATGACCAATTTAAAAAAAAATGGGCAAACATTTGCTTACTGGTGTCACAGTTACTGCTCTATTCTTGTCTGGGACAGATTTTAAATGTGTAGTAAAACACTCCATGACTCGACTTCTGTAACAGAGATTCAGTCTAGCTTTAGACTTAACTACTCTTTAAATTTTCTTTCCACAGTCTAATTTCGCCAGTGTGCAATGTGAATAATAGCATTACAGTCTTAGAGGACAGTTTCCTTTTATTCTCAGTGCTGTAGTTCTCAGTGTAACTCCATTCCTTTCCTGGTCTATAGTTAGAAATAAGGAGATAATTAAGAGCCGATAAAAGGAAAATGAGAGAGGTTTTATCCTTAAGCCAGGTACATAGGCTGATCATTTCGTCAGGAATTTGCACTTTAATTAGACCATATAAGCTGAGTTCCTGAACTCAGACATTGCCTGGAATGTTATTATATTTACAGTTTCTAAAATAGGTTGACGTGGTAATGGTAATTAAAAACATTGCCCTATATCTGAGGGCTTCAGGGTCTATCAGTGGTACACAGTTCACTCAACTGAAAGACTGAATGTCTGCAGGTATTTTTTTTTTATAATGCCATGCACCACAACAGTTTCACTTATTTGGGTTCACATTCTGATTGAGAACGAGAGCTCATTAGTGTAACAAGGTGGTGTTGTATAGAGGAAAAAGTCTAGCTGCTACAGGCCCTACAGTGCTTTATGAACATACTAGAGCAGAATATAAAATATGGAGCACAGGAGGATTTTATTTAAGCGCTATCTGGGAACAGTGCACCTCTGGAGAAATCAACTTGCACTCAGAACGGAAGAGGAACACGGGGGCAAGTGTGTCCTTTTCATGTGGTTTGGCATTAGAAACTTAGTATTAATATACACTTACTAGCCACATTATTATGAGAGAGGTCAGAGGAGAATGGCTAGAGTGGTTCGAGCTGACATGAAGGCTATGTTAAGTCAAATAAAAACTCTTTACAACTGTGGTGAGCAGAAAAGCTTCTCAGAATGGACAATACATTGAACCTTGAGGCAGATGGGCTACAAGAGCAGAAGACCACATCGGGTTCTACTCCTGTCAGCCTGGAACAGGAATCTGAGTATACAGTGGGGACAGACTCACCAAAACTGGACAGTTGAAGACTGGAAAACCATTGCCTGGTCTGATGAATCATGATTTATGCTGAGACATGCAGATGGTAAGGTCAGAATTTGGCTTCAACAGGATGCTTTGTGTCAACCGCTAAGGCTGGTGGAGGTGCTGTGATGGTGTGGGGAATGTTTTCTTGGGACACATTGGGCCAACCTGAAACTCGTGTCCCTAATAAAGTGGACAGTGACTGTCATTGCACATTGTGATAGAGAAAAAGAAATACAGTTCTATGCAGTTCCTTCTTGTGGATGAGAGAGCACTGTAAGTAAATCTTTTCTCCAATAAGTTAAGTAGTTTAATGTGAAATATTCACTATGCTTGACGATGTATACCAGGTTTCCTGAAGCTACAGCAGATAGAATTTCCATAATCCAAGCTGCTTTGTTGAAATGTAACCAAGCAAGATCTACGGAATGGCATTACCCAAATCAGTTTCACAGCATTAGCTCATTTCCTCATTGTTTTTATTAAAACACTGAGACTCTCATTTGTTAAAAAAATGCTTTGGTGTCAACAGTCATTTATCTGTAAGTGCATCAAAATGCACCAATTTTAATGATTTTTTTTTCAAGTATATTGATAGCATGATTTTAGACTTTTAGCTTCACTTACCATAAAATATAAATGATTTCTCTAGTAGGGGGCTGCTACCAACATGGGAAACATCTAAGATATTAATTGACAGCGTTGATCGTGTATCTAATGTCGGCATAAACACAGCAGATTTGTGTAAATTCCTCAACGTTTTCTGTTCCTCTGTGTGAAAAAGGCAGAACTACACTTCGCTCCGGAGAGTCATCATTAATTAGACAAAACACAGCACTGGCTTGTAAACATCTAAACAAAATCCTCTGAGCCTGTAGACAAGATTCTCTTTCCAGGTGCTCTGTAGATGGGCGTTAATGAAGGAGAACATCCATATGTGCGTGAGAAAGGGCCTCATGCGCTGAAGCCAATGGGCCGTAGGGCCTTTTGTAATGGGCTACGCCGTACAAGCTCCATATGGCTATTAGCTGAGGACAGCTAAACTTCATGCGAAACCAGCTTGCCCTCCTTCCGAGTGCGAAATATAATAAGAGAAAAAAGCAAGGAAGAGAGTTGCAAAATTTCAGTGCTCTGATTACTACCAGTTTCAGTTTTCTCCCTGTAGATATAAGACTAAAATCATTTCCCTAAACCTTTTCCACTGAGATGATTCTGATGCTGGTGATGGCTTTAAGAATCAGCCTGCTTTTCTACCAGTTTAACACCAGGGCCTGTGTTCATCAAGACATTTATCAAAATTTCTAATACAGCAGAGTGGACAAGACAAGACAATGTGGGTTCTAGTGAGAACTAGTGAGATCTAGTGAGATCTATCTATCTATCTATCTATCTGTTTATTAATAGAGGATGCTGTTTTCATAAGCTGACCACGCCAAACTAATAAACAAACCATAACTAACTATATACTTAAAATTAAAGCCCTACTGAGATTGGATTAGTTTTACCTGAGAAGGTGGGGTAATGTAATTATTACTGGAGTATCTCTGGGGGTTTAGTCCTGCCCAAATCTGTCATGTCAGTAATTGTTTTATGGACTACGCTTTCATGTGCTTGGCAAGATTTCACCGTATTGTACCTGGTATAAAATGACCAGTAGAAAGTGCTCTTTTCTATCGTGTCTCACCCGAAACAAAACGAACTGGACGAGTTTAAAAAGGAAAACATTAATAAATTATATAAGTTTACAAAGAATTTGTCAGGGAAGATGCTTCTGTGGTTTTAGGTAAGTTAATGAGCTCCTAGTGTAAGGATAGCTTACATACATGCTGTACCTGTGCTATACCCGATCCAGCATGACTTGTGTTTATACAACAAGTGCTTGTAATAAAAGTCAACACAGTCATCATCTATTAAAATCTACCTGGTACGCTTCCTGCATACTACTATATACATCGTATTTTTTTTTTTTACAAGTGTGTATGTGTGCTAGTTTAAATACAGTATGATATAATTTATGTATTTTATGTAATAAGAGTGAAAATGAAGTAAATCCAAAAAGGGCAAAGCATAAACAAGATCAAGAAGAGGCAGATGTTCATACGCAGGTGATAATCAGTGGAAACAAGCTAGTGACACACAACACAGCCAAGACAAAGTAACAGCAATGGTTTGCATACATATGCATTATAGCAAGTCATCATATAGAAATCCACAAGCCTCAATCCAACCAACCAATGGGAAACCAGAGGCGGGAGCAAGGCACGTGCAATCAGTGTTCATCCAGTGAGGAACCAGAGGTGCGAGCAAGGTACATGCGCATACCCACACTGATATAAGCAACTATTTATATAGAAATTACATCATTTTTTGTTACAAATTTTGTGCGAAACACAAAAGTACATACTGTCAGCAGAGATTGGCACAATTCAGAGTTATTGGCACGTTGCGTTATGCAGAAGATGCAAGTATAGCGGAGAAGATTTGAAATAAATCAGTAAAGATCAATCAAACAAGTGCTGTTAGTGCTTACAGCACCTCACATTTATTTCGCTGCCATTTGACAGGAAGTAATAAACAGTATGCCTACATGCATGTCAGCCGGCAGGGGTTCATCTGAGTAACAGATTATCTTCTTACAGAGAACAAGTACAATTAATGGTAGAAATCTCTCTCTATCTCTCTATCTCTCTCTCTCACTCTCTCTCTCACACACACACACACACACACACACACCCTTAATATGTAATTTCTTCTGTAAGCAACAGACAGCTCTGTAGTTTTTCTTATATTTATAATTTACACCCACACACTGATAATGTTAACATTTTGCCGTGTTTCCTGTTAAAGTCCATCGTAACGTTGAGACAGCTTCCCGATCCAGCCATGAGAATGATTTCAATACGTTCTTCTTTTGTCAGAGGCATTCTTAAAGGCTATCTGAAAAAAAAATATATAATATAAACTAAATATGAAAAATTTTGGAGGACATTTTGGTAAAAAGAGTTCATTTCCCCTATGTATGGAGACTTGTGCAACACTATATATTAGAAATAATATAAAATGTCGATACAGTTACCCTGAGTAGGTGGAGCTAACCAGTGAATGCCAGTACAACCACTTAATTACATCATGCCAGTATCGTAATACACAGATGGAATTTCATTTATAATTCTGAATCCTCCACTTCTCTGAGAGTCGTTTGATAACTGCCGGGTCCTACTCTGAATAATTTTTATTCATTTTTTTTAAACCACGGTTCTGAGTAATTCTGAGAGGCTTGATAAATACAAGCCTGGACCCTTTCATAATCAAGTGTGGGAGTAGAAATAATTACAAGCATGAGATGTTTGACCGTTTTATTTATTTATTTTTTTAATGATTTATCCAAAGTCAGATTCTTCAGTGTCTACACACACAGCACAAAAAACATTTTTTTCTTCTTGACCTATTTATTCTGTGTCTGTAGCTTCTTGGTTTGTTATCACTAGCTAATTGCAACTGGCAGTACAACAGCGGGTGTCATTTTCAGACAACTGATTCATGATTGTAATATTCAGTTGATCTGATCTTTTCAACAATGATTTTTAAAGCATCTGTACCATTCAGGTTGCATTCAGGAAATCTTGAGTTGGATGAGATAATAATGCAGCTCCTTGGCCCCAGGATGTCACCTGTTCTTGGTTCCAGAGCAGCAGCAATCAGGCCAATTTTATTGCCTAAGACTGCCTGAGAACTCTTTTATTCCAGATTAGACACAAGACTCGAGCTCCAGCGCTGGCATCTCAGTCCGTTGGAAGTGTTTAATGATTTTAATCTTCCTGCAGTTGTTCTATCTCTGATTAACTGGGAGCCTGAGTTAAATGGCACATCATAAAGTTTAATGACCTAGGTGCTATGTAGCTGCACTATGCAGTAGCCCAGACCTCTTATCTGGCAAGGGTTTGTTGATGTTAAAATGAATGGAGTCAGTGGGGTAGGACAGATAGAGAGGAGATACACACATATGGACTCACACACAAACGCCCAGGGAGGTTGTGTTTGGGGTGAAGATGGATGAATTCAGTGCAAGTGGATAGATGGAAGGAAGATACACATACATAAGGTCAGCCCAAGACATTTGGAGAGATTTTCTTGAGGTAGGAGAGACTGGATAAATGGAGGGAAGATACACACACACACAAACACCCACACACACACACGCACGCACACCTAGCACAGGTCTGTGGAGAGGAGGCAGGGAATGAAGCCAGTGGGATTGGATGAATGATCTCTCTCTCTCTCTCTCTCTCTCTCTCTCACACACACATCCACACACCCACACAAACATACACACACACACACACACACACACATGCACATCATTTGATGGGAAAAATTGATTGATGAACCTAATAGGACTGCAAAGTGAAGGAGAAGCTACACTTAAATACATTTTGCTGCTTGTAAGAATTCATCGTGCAGTCTCGTGTATGTGTGTGTGTGTATGTGTGAGAGAGAGAGAGATTCCCTCATCACAGTTGTGGTGATAGAGGTGCTAATTTCTACAGCTTGTCTGTGCTACAGCACTTTAGCGTTGTGTTTAGTCTTTTACTGTGTACAGTGCAGCTGCTGCTAGAAGAATTGACATTTTCCAAATCGCTCAGTTCAAATCTAAATAAGCTAACCAAGAGCGACCTTAACTAAATCATTAATTCAACCCCGCTGCCTAATTAACTTAAGGTCAATTAAGCTGCATTAAGATGTGACAATATCATTTAAAGCCATTTCACTGAACATTGCAGAGTAGCAGGTGGATAGCAGGTGAAATGAGAAGACATTTATGATATATAAGATATTGTAGATACTAATTTCAATTACTTTCTGATGTGGTTAGACATGAACCTGCATGTACTGATGTGGGTGGAGCCTCTTAACAGTGAGTGCAGTGCTACTAATATATAATTAATAAAAATGAATAGAATGTTTAATAAGTAAGGAGGTATACACTTGTAGGGCATGCTGTAATAGGAAAATAATCAACTACAGTGACTGTAACAACCCCAAAGTAAATTATTTCCCAATAGCAGCAGGTATAGAGGTGTAATATTCCTCTTATATGAATAATAATTTGCCACTAATTACAAATTTCATAAATTATACTTTGTAGAGTTATATTTAATGTTGTGGAATGTTAATGGAATTTGGAAGGTAGTTCCTGTTATCACTTGCATTATAGCAGCTGTAAACAGTCGTCACCTCTCTTTCAGCCTCTCTTTCGCTCCGTCTTGAAGTTAATTGGTGGAAAACTGTTACAAAGCGCTGACACTAGAGACGTCTTCCACGATTGTTTAATAACCGTCTCCTTACAGAAAGGATTATATGATTTTCTTTGTTAAATGGCAACATGTTTTTTTAATCAGTTTATTATTAAGCTTAGATTATGTGGAGCTTCTGCCAAAGAAGTGCCTGAGAATAAGCCGTTACTGTAGTAACGAACTAATAACGAACTGAACTAATAACGTGTTAGAATGAGGGCATTAATATCAGACACTGGCAGTACCATCAGAAACATTCTGTTATAGAAATTTAATCAACTTCTGACCAATTCCTTCTAACCCAACCCTTTTTTTTCAATAGTGCCGCTCTTCACTAGGTGTCAGCTGTAAGTAATATATTTTTAAATAACTCTTGGTAGTGGACTAAATTATTTGTAGTCTACTGTGCATAAAACTGCATTTTTTTATATTTTGTGTGTGTGTGTGTGTGTGTGTGTATGAGAGAGAAAGAGAGAGAGAGAGAAAGAGAGAAAGCAAGCCTTTTTTTTTCTCAGAGCAAGTGTTTAAGGAGCGAGATCACAAGATTCTTGAAAGATTTAAGAACTTTAGTTTATGGCTGAACAACAAGTAGAAAAGTGGTGAATTGCTGTAACAAGACAAAAGTACTCCTCTTGTGGGAATGTGTGTGTGTGTGTGTGTGTGTATGTCTGTGTGTGATCTTTATGCTCTAGTAAGTCCCAAAAAACGCCGTCCTAACAAGTTTGGATGCCAAACTCTTTGTGAAGTGTGTGTATGTGTGTGTGTGAGAGAGAGAGTGTGAGATGCACCAATCTGGGCCATGAATATGGGTGCTGGACTGTGTCTAACAAGCTCTCGGACATTACATCAGACACCCGCGAGCTCTGGGGAGCGAGAAGCGTACACACTTCTCTATTTGAGTGCCTGGTTTTGAGAGAAGTGTACAGGATTATTATACGATGCTTTCCTAAGGGAGAGAGGAGCTAAATCGAATATACACATATATATGAGAGCTGGACTTCAGAGGACTTGGAGATGTGGACTTTTCCTTTACAGCAGAGAGCAAGGAGAGGACTGTTATGGCACTGCACTCTGATCCTTAGCATTCACAGACGTGCTTCTTGCTGATTGACTCGATCGCACCTCGGCACATGCTTCTCCCGAGAGCTACAGTGATAATGCGCCTTTTATTGAAATCCGGCTCAAGTCAATTCGAGCTTATTAAAGGCCGCGCTTGGCTTTGGAGACAGATGACAGATCCGCTCGCATGAGCTCAGATATGAAATTACTCAACGTGTGTGTGAGAAAGGGGGAAAGAAAGAGATGAGTATTCTGCGCCCATGATGTGTGTACGCAGTGTAATATGTTCTTGAAACTATTCTACATCTCTGATGTCTTGGATAAAACTGTGAGTCTCAGCATAGTCCATTTGTTACTGCCATAACTACTATATATATGTATAACATACGTCTTTTTTTTCCCCTAGGCCTGCACTGGCAGGCTCAATAAATCACTCTCAGGATTCCAGGCTGATGATGAAAGCTGCAGTTTGCTATCTTGTCTAGGTGTTTGATTCGTAATCCTTGGGCTATTGTGAAGAAGATCAGGAAGTGTTGTGCAGGAAAGTTGGCTTGTGAATTTAATAGAATTATTGAATAATGTAGTGTTGGGCGGTATAAATGACACACCAGCAATAATTTCTGAAGACTTTCTGACTGCTTTAAGGCCGTGTGATGACAGAAGGAACATGTGATCCCTCTGATTAAAAAAAAAAAAAGTTGAAATTTTTGTAACTCCAATTAACTACAAACCACCTATTATATTTCATGCATCATGTTCGACTACCATGTTGTGAAACATACCAGCCGTGTGTCAAGTGATTAATACATACGGACCTTTTAATAGGATATTACAGAATGATTTGTATAAATGTTAGCTATTTATAACTTCTTGGATTCAAATCTATTTGAGTAGTCAGTATTCAGTAAAGTTAAGACTGATCAGATTTTGTTTGTAACTGTGGTGTTAATGCATTTTAAAGTGGTTATGTTTGTTTTGTGCATTACTGTGCACTTTTAACTAGAGCCTCAGATATCTGTTTTCAACCTGCAGAACAAATGCATCCTTCTCTTCATCATTTTTTTTTTTTTTTCAACAAGCCATGTCATCATTTAGGTTCTATTCAGTTCAGTTCAATTATTTGCACAGTATTTTTTAACAATAGACATTGTCACAAAGCAGCTTTAGAGAAGTTCGGATGTAGTTTTAGATCACTAATGAGCAAACCAGAGGTGTCAATGGCAAAGAAAAACTCCCTGAGACGACATGAGGAAGAAACCTTGAGAGGAACCAGAACCAGACCCAAAAGGGAAGCCATCTTCTTCTGCGTGACACCGGAAAGCGCGATTATAAATCATCACTCTTCAGGAGCTGTATACTGTAAAGTCGAACAGTACTAATTGTGTTGAAAGGATATTCAGTGTGAGTATATTGTGAATAAGAGTCCTAGGATGAGCCCATTATTACAGCAGCAGTTCTTATATACAAGTTTACAGTATTCAGGTACGATTATCCACTGAAGCAAGAGCGCTTTTGGGAAGTGCAAATCTTTGGAGTGTCTAAGTTTGTCCATCCATAGCAATCACAGGGGAAATCTGTGAAAACTCGTATCTTTCCAAATGAGCTGCCTTCAGCTGAACAGTTTACATACATGCTTGTGAATGGGTAAGCCATAACAGAGAAGTCATGATGGTTCTTGTTTAAAAATCTGAAATCCGGTCTGCTAGTTCTCATAATTTCTTAATGTCTTACAGTAATTTCTTAATAGTATTTATATCGCCTGATGTCCTTTTTATCACCACACTGGAGTAAGTCTTACTGGTACTTTCCCCACCATACACACATACACTCTGATGATACACACTGACTGATGAGAACAGCATCCTCGCAGAACCCTGTTACAGCAAATTCATGATTCATCTGTGCCACGTGTTGAGGATGTCATCAGCCAGAGCCGTAAAAGTAGTACATACTGATGACATCACTCATGTGTTTGTGTGTGTGTGTGTGTGTGTGTGTGTGATCTAATTCTTCCTGGATTTTGTTAGAATGAGCAACTCAGGGTGATGACAAAGGCCATTTGATATTCTTTGACAAGAGCATGACAGGGCTGTGATGATTGCACACAGGTTAAACGTAGTGGCTTTTATGTGTTTAGTTGATATCAAAAGAGTATGATGTGATGATGTGAGTACACACACACACACACACACACACACACAGAGTGCCAGGATTTTCCGGTATATTTTCCCATGCACACCCTTTCACATGGTTCCCTACAGTATATTATGTTTCTCTGTCTCTTTCCCTCAATCACACACACACACACACACACACACACACACGCACGCACTTACAGATGATCATTGTTCCCGTTTTATCTGAGCACCTAAAATAACTTTATTAAAGCACAGGGGATCATAAAATGCTGCTTACTGAATTAGATTCAATTGAAATATTTCATAGTGTCTAATTGCCTTATAGTGTTACGCTAAACCTGTGCGTAGGCTGCTGAAGTACACACCCAGTGTACACACTGCAACAGTGTGAATGACAGTCATATAAATTATTTCATGGATTTCCTTTAGCATTACTAGCTATGCATGCTTTTAAGCGGCGATTGGATCCGTGAATGCATATTGCACAGGTGGCAGTTTAAAAATCATCCTGAAGTTTATGAGACCTTTGGTGTGTATGCGCAGG
>NC_069730.1:11815152-11842652 GCF_027358585.1 Pangasianodon hypophthalmus | reverse complement strand
AAGGGAAGCACCCAAGACTGAATATAGACAAATATTTTACTTTTCAATGTTTCGTGTATTAATGAGATTCAGCAAAAAAATTGTGATTTTTACTTTATATGAGATTTCTTAAATTATCATGTCACAAAATAAAGTTTAATTTTGGTAAGAACAAATGTTACTTCATCATGCATTACATGATTTACAAGTTGGTAAACATTAGAGCTAAAATAACAATGTCTGCATATGTGACTAATACACATGAATTTTGTCCTCAATCCTACATCGTCATTGTTTCCTTTAAAGACGAGGACTCCTTAGGAAAAGCTTCATCGAAACTGGACAGATCTACAGTGAGGTAAATGCATGACATCAAAATTGACCAGTGTGTAGACTAGGTTAAAGTATCTGAAAGAATATCATAGCATATTTGCTTTCTGTCTGCTGTACAGGTCATTCCTGAGAAAGTGGGGTTGTTGTCATACAAAACCCCTCATTCAGTAAAGACGGATGCCACATCATGTGAAGTATTTGTGCTAAAAGTTTTTATTGTTTGTAATATTGGTCCGTAATTCTGTTTCTTAGATTAGAGTAATTGACATATGAATTTAAAATGATGTAGGAACATGTCATAATCTGTAATTATTGCCATTTCCTGATCAGATGATCTATAAGAGCTCTGCTGCTACTGCTACATATAGAGGAAGGGGGAAAAAAGAAATGAGGGAAAACATAAAAGGCTGTGTGCTGTGTATTCATCCTAAAAATGTAATTCTACATAACCTTTATGGCTATAGATTAATTCTGAAAAGAGCAAAATGTAATCACTCATGAAAGAACTGTGAATTTCTTCAATAAATAAACTCAGCAAATAAATGTGGTTTTTTTTTGGTTGTTTTTTGTTTGTTTTTTTTAGTTTTGGTCTGTGATTCTCTTTGTCTTGCAGTAGTCTTCACAGGGTTATTTTAAAGATGATGTGCAGGGGTTCATTACTTTCTTTTCACAAGTAAATTCCAAACATAACCTACATCTGTTACTATTATGTGTGCTTTGGCATTTACACTTTTTCTACAGATCCAGTGTGATAGTGACAAGAAAGCTATAATATTGGCTAGCTAGTTTCTTTATCTGAACCAACAATTTGGTGATAATTGTCTTTGCCCACCCCATCATACATGAAACAACATTTAAACCTTTTGTATTTTATACAGACAAGTCTATAAATATTTGAACATTGACAAAGTTATTTTCATTTTAGCTCTCTACCACAGTATATTTGAGCTGAAAAAAATTACATGTAGCCTTTCAGCTTTAATTTAGGGGTATTTAATCATATTAAGGGACCACAAGTAATTGGATAAACTAACAGTCATAAATTAAATGATCATTTTTAATACTTGGTTGCAAATCCTTTGCAATTAATGACTGCCTGAAGTCTGGAAACCACAGACATTACCAGACGCTGGGCTCCTTCCCTGGTAATGCTCTGCCAGGCTTTTACTGCAGCTGTCTTCAGTTCCTGCTTGTTCTTGAGGCATTTTTCCTTCAGCAAGTGAAATGCATGCTCAGTTGGATTCAGGTCAGGTGATTGACTTGGCCAAAAGTCTTTGGTTGCTTTCAAAGTATGCTTCAGGTCATTGTCCATCTGCACTTTGAAGCACTGTCCAATGGGTTTTGAAGCATTTGGCTGAATCTGAGTAGATAATATAGCCTTGTACACTTCAGAATTCATCCTGCTGCTTTTGTCAGCAGTCACATCAATAAATAGAGGGAACCAGTTCCATTGGCAGCCATGCAAGATCACACCATAAGACAAGGTATGCTCTGGATCATGAGAAGTTCCTTCCCTTCTCCATATTCTTCTCTTCCCATCATTCTGGTATAAGTTGATCTTTGTCTCATCTGTCCATACGATGTTGTTCCAGAACTATATGGGCTTTTTTTAGATGTTTTGGGTGCTTAGCAATGGTTTAGATCTTGTGGTAAACCCTCTGTATTTACCCTGGTAAAGTCTTCCCTTGATTGTTGACATTGACACAGATACTCCTACCTCCTGGAGGGTGTTCATAATCTGGCCAACTGTTGTGAAGGGGTTTTTCTTCATCAGGGAAAGAATTCTTCTGTCATATACCACAGTTGTTTTCCATGGTCTTCCAGGCCTTTTGTTGTTCCACCAGTGCATTCTTTCTTTTAAGAATGTACAAAATAGTCAATTTGACCACACATAATGTTTTTACTCTCTCTCTGATGGGCTTGTTTTGATTTTTCAACCTATTGATGACTTGCTTCACTGGCAGTGACAGCTCCCTGGACTTTATATTAGGAGTTAACAGCAACAGATTCCAAATGCAAATGCCACACTTGAAATCAACCCTAGACCTTTAATCTACTTAGATATGCATTGGAAGCGTGTTCTTTCTTTGGAAGAATGCTCCAAAGAACAAAAATGCATTGGAGGAATGCTTCTTTCTTTTCAGAATCTACTACCTGTTCCTGTGCAGATGTAGGCATGTGTGTAGAAGCGTACACATAATGTCTGACAGCAATATTTAAAAATTACCTTGGTAACAACTGTTTGATGATGTCTCATAATCATGAATGGGATCTCAAAATAAGGAAAAGCAATATTAAGAAAATGTGGTTCTAAAGACAACCTGAGACGATGAAACCTTGAACCCTGTAATAAATGGTTCTTTAAATTATCTCTTTAAATGGATCTACACCAATTGTTATGCAATTGTTACTAGACAAAGAATCATATTTTTGTACTATTTAGCAGTGGAAATAAAATAACTGTGTCTGGTTTGATACGGAAATAAGATGGAATAAAAATTATACTGAAATAAGATGTTATAAAAATAAGATGAATGAAAAATAAACCAATTTTTCAGATTAGTATTTTTTTTTACCACCAAAATCAGCATAAAAAAATTCATAATTTTGTTTTCCACAATAGATATGCAAAGGCAAAGTAGACAGAAAGAGTTATCTAAAACAGAAGCAAAATAATAAATGATAACAACAATTATATCTTCAGAATGTAGATGCACATAAGCTTTTTATCATGATATATCTATAGATAGATAGATAAATAGATAGATAGATAGATCTTCAGTGACAGAGTACCATAGCACTGCACAGTTTAGCATTCTAACTTATTTAACATACACCAACAACTCATCAGCTAAATAAGACCACCACAGGAGAGAGAAAACTAATCACTGCTAGCCAGTGGTTTTCTGAGACCGAAGTGAGACAGCCCTGCTGTATAACAAGACGTGAGTTATATAAAAAGGTTTTTCATATTATTTACTCTCTACAGTACCAAACTGGCTGCTTTTTCAAAACCATTTCAAAACCTTGACCATAGATAATGTTGTTTCCTTTAGTCTGAAATATATCTTTAAAAACAACTTAATGAGTAGCTCAAATAAATGATATGATAAAATCAAACTGTGTAAGTCACTATCTCTAGCTGTGGTGTGTTCACCGTTTCATCCACTGAGCAAATAGCATTATGCCAACACAGGTGCACACAAGACACATTATTATTTACTGCAGATAGTACTAAGATTTTTTTTTTTCATAATTAGTTTAAATGGTCTCCAACTTTGTTTTTCTCTGTTTTTGCTCTAGTAAACTACTGTAGTCAGTAACTGCCTCTTTACTGAATCCCATCAAGCTTACTTTGATGGTCTTGGTATTGGGTTTGATTGGTAATGACACTCAGACATTGCACCAGTACTCAGCATGGAAAAATATAAACAACAATGATGTGCCTGAGTTGACTCAAGCAACTAAGGGAAATAATGAAACCAGAATGAAACAAAAGAAATTTTTTCAAGGTTCAGAATTCTTGTGTGAGACTAGAGTGTGATACAGTTGACCTAAGACTTACTACAAGCACTTCCCAATTTAAAGTGTCTGCCTTCAACACAGCACATATCCCTGGCACAGGTCTTCAAAATAATTGTTACTGACTGTCCTATTCAGTTTTTCCACTGTAACCTAGATATCCGATACAAACTCCCCTGTTACCATGTTTGCATCTGGTTCCATTTTTAACATCAATGGGAGGGAAAAATTAGAAAAACAAGATTAGTGAAAATTGATTGGCAGTGCAAGTTTTCTATAGGTTGACGTTTTCCTGGCAGCTTTCACTGCCTGCCTTGTCTGACTCGCTCAGATGATCGTCTCGTCCTCAAAATCAAATTTCCCTGAAGTAGAACCCTCGCTGTATTTGTGTGCAGTGGCATCAGCTGAGCTTCCAGTATCTTCATATGGGTCTTTCAATGCTTTATCATTTTGAAGAAAGCTCCGAAAAAGCGTGAGAGCAAGGAAGGAGTAGATGAACATCACAAACAGTATGTAAAAATAAGCATTGTCATAGGATTTCCTGGATGAATTAGTGACCGTTGTCTGGCTTGGGGTGACCGTGGTTACGTTCACAAGGACATTTTCATGGTTATCCTGTTCCTCCAAGATGACGTCCTTACACTTGGTCAGCAGAGCGAGTAGCATAGTCTTATTCATGGCATCACTACTGACAGACCAGCATGCAGTTAACAACAAAGGAACAATTTGCACTTTGTACATCTTTTCACACTTTTTGTAAAAAAAAAAAAAAATATTAGTCAGCATTCATACTGACCCACTAGTCATCAACACGTCCTTCTGATGATTCACTGAGTCTCCGTGCAGCATGGACAAAAGGCAAGGAATGCCACCTGCATGTGTTATGTTGGGAATAATCACTCATTACGCATGGCAAAGTCACAAAGTCGCTTATAACATCCAAATTCTGGTCACTTCAGTAAAGTTGGCAGGTATCCTCTCTCCAGTCAAAAAAAAAAAAAAGTCCTGCTCAAGTTTGTAAAGTAAAGTTAAAGGTACAATGGCTTTTCTGTCTCCGTCATGCACACAGGCTGGATGTTGACTCTCTGTGAAATGGAAAAAGCAGTTGGTCAGACAGTTTTGGAAAGGAATGCTGTCCTGGTCTGCTGTTTGTTTGTCACACTCAAGATAAAAAGACATTTCTAAGATAGATACATGCCACTCACCCGCTCATCCAGTTTATATTTATGATATAACTTATTATTAATATGCTTTTTATTCTTTATTTTAAATGGTAAATAGTGCTGCATTTGCACAAGACATTTTGCAACAACAATTGAATTTAAAAAATCATACAGGTACAAAAAGCAGATCTAAAAAATAACCTTCTGCACAAACATTTTTTTCTCACTTTGACAATCATTTAAAGATGGATCAACTCAGAAAGAAGAAAATTTCTATTTATACAGTATATCTGATGTATGACAAGCATTAACTGTCTTATCATATGTTTCCTTTACCTTTCTCAACCTTTGGAGACAGTTGAGAATGTCTCCAAATTATTATTATTTTACTGTTGCTGTTGTTGTTGTTGTTGTTGTTGTTGTTGTTGTTGTAATTAATATGATTATTTTAGCGTATAGTTTTTATAAACCGTCCCTCACAGCCAAAGACAATTTACAAAAGAGACATTTAAAACAATACCAAAAAAACAAATTAAGAAAAATAACTAGGGATTTATCCTGACAGTAATTAATGCTAGATAAAATACATGATTAAGGAGATAGAAATGACAAAAAATCTAAAGAACAAAATAGTCTTTGGTAACTGTTTGAGAAACTTAAATATAATTACAATAGTGTTTTAAAAAGCTGTTTTGACTTAGATGTACATATTTAGAAATGATAATAGCTTTGCTTTGCAATTCTATAGGTTTCCCTTTCACAGCAGGAAGCTCAATCAAGACTAAAATTGCTGCGTAAATACATATACATATATATGTGTCTATATATATATATATATATATATATATATATAGTCATTCAATGTCATTCAGTTCTTAAAACTGCCTTGATAGATTACTGACTATTTGTGCATTCATATTCAATGCTGGATCTATAGTTTCAATGTCATGGCATATGAACTTTATTCTCTTCTAACGTTTGCCTACTAAAGATTGTGGCATGCATGTTTCTTTCCAGACATTCATTATCTCTCTTTTTAACCTCTCTGAAGTACAGTCCAGTTCTTATCTAAAGTGCAGAAGTTTATACATTGCATTTTGTCTCTCTTTCTTGCCTTTTGAATTTCTTCTCTCTCTCTCTCTCTCTCTCTCTTTCTCTCTCTCTCTCGCTCTCATGTGTCCTTGCAGGAATATGCACCCTTGTCCTTCCACCTCCTCACTCTCCCCTTTCACCCTTCTCCATCTCCCAGTGACGTGAGAGCACCCGTAACTCTTACCCTGTCAGCTCTGCTGGAGTGCTCTTGCAATTTCAAAGAGTGCCAGGGTCAAAAGTTAAGTCGTCTCCAATGTGTGTTAATCTGGCTGCCACTCAGATCCATGCTGAAAGAGAGACTGAACACTCCATGTTTGCTCTATTGTTGTGAGTACTGTGTGCTTTGTCTCAGTATGACAGAAATGAGAATAAAAGCAGCTATTACTATGTTTTAAGGAACATCTAATTGTTTAATTTTAATGAGAACTAATTATAATAATCTATACACATACTAACACACACACACAGAGAGAGAGAGAGAGAGAGAGAGAGAGAGAGAAGAAGAATGGCAGTACCAGCTGCAGGCACCTGATCTAAGTAGAAGAAAAAAAGACAGCGGAGTGAGAGGGGACATTGAGAGGGAGGGCAATGAAATATTTTATGTTTGAAGTGTTGAACAACATTTTGTGTGTGTGTGTGTGTGTGTGTATGGTGGGAGACAGGAGTGTACAATGTCACCTCATGAACTACAGACCACAGTTCTCAGTAGGGTGTGTCTCCATGTCCACTCTCTGAGGTGCTTTGGAGGTTTACAGGTCTCTGCTTTCCTCATTAACTCCATTAAACGCTCCCCCGAGAGAAGGAATTTGTCAAGCAGAAGTGTTTATGAAACAAGATATATTTATGCACTCTCTTTAAAGTACAGAGGGTCACTGCGCTCGGTTGGAAAGAACCTGATAGCTATTGTTCTATGTCACGCCAATTGTCTCTTAATTCTCAATAAGATCAAATAAGTCTACCCATGCACAGCTGATCTGGATGTGGGTATGGACTGATGTTAATGTGAAACATGATAAGGCAAAACTAAATTAATGTGTTGTTTATTCTGACAAACAAAGAAAGGCACTAGGAAGGAAGGGCGGGAGAGAGAAGGAACAATAATCAAAAAGAAAAACATACCTTTTATTAACCACATGACTAAAGCTTGAATGTTTTTTTAGTTTTTTATTTTTTCTTATAAATAGTAAATAGTGCTGCATTTAACACAAGACATTTTGCAACAACAATTGAATGCAGTCGTAAAGAAAAAAAAATCATATAAGTATAAAAAGCAGATGTAAAAAATAACCTTCGGCATGGAATTTAAGACTTAAAACAGGTGACGTTGTGTTATAGGCACAAAGTACTTTTTTCTCACTTTGACAGTAATGTAAAGATGGGTCAACTTAGAAATGGGAAAATTTATATTTATATGTCTGATGTAAGACAACAAATTAACTGTCTTGTCTTGTTTCGTTTACCCCAATTAGCTAATATAAAATATAAGAAGGATTATTGTTATTTAAAGCAGCAATACACACCTTTTTCTGCATTTTGCTTATCAGTTGAGATTTTCTCACTTGGTCCTGATCATACAACCTGTCCCCATTTTAAATAAAGTCTCTTTTATGCCACTATTTTGCCTCAGTTTTATTATTCCTTACATTTTAAGATTAAAATATCTTAATATTGGCAGGAATGTGTTGATCATTTAAAAGACATTACAGAACACTGTGGCAGGTTGTGGAATCTGAAAAGTGTTAGGAGAGTAAGATTTAGCAGACCTGAGTCCTGTCGAATGGAAAGACATTTTTCCAGTTCAGGGTCCACAACTACTGTTTCTGAGTGCTATTTTTTTTGTAGTGTTTCAAAATGTTCATTAGGAAGTTCTCCCTATTGCTCCTTCACAAACTACATGTGAATTATTAAATCAAGAGATTGGTGTATGAGGTATAAATTGTGTATATTGCACTTTCTTTGGATTTCAGTTTGTGCTACTTTAGTCTTTTCTTTCTCTCATACACTATATCCGTCTCTCACCTACTTTCTCCTATGGCAATATTTTAATATGTCTTCGCACAATGGAATTTTAGTTGCTTTTAGGTATCAGTGTCTATTTTTAACTATACTGTAATTGCATGGGTGAGCGTGACACATCTTTCTTTCACTGATGTTCCTGACATAAGTAAAATTCCATCAGACACTTGAGGGCATAGGAGCCAGATCACTCTTTCCATTTCTCTCTCTCTCTCACACACACTTGTAAATAATGTTGATGAAGCCAATAGAAGATGATACACCCCCCATATAAAAAGGAGCCCTTATTTCCCGAAACACATCACGAGTCAGACAACAAGCTCTCAAGATGACGTAATGTGAAGTTACAAGTTTTGCCTAAAAGATCAAGGCATTTCAACTGCCTGACCCTACACATTTCCCTGCTGGTCATTTCAGGTTAAATATCCAGTCTTTAACAGTCTTTAATTTCATTTCTCAAATTTTTTAAACTCCTTGTCCACCTCCCGGTCTCCCTCACTGTTTACATGGCGTTCTTTGGAATGGTCGTGTAAGCTTTGTGCTGGGAGACGTTTGAAGACATGGAATGGAGCACTAACCACAGAGGGCCTTTGGTCCTTATTATCCACACTAAACCTGAATCACTCAGAATGAGAACCAACCCAGCATGGGTGGGTGGTGCGGCTGGATCGGAACTGTCCTGATGCCAGGGGGGGATTGTGGGTAGGCATGGATCTGGAAGTGGATGTCGGAGGTCAAGGAGAAGAGCTGAAGAGCAGGTGGTTTCTCTCAGAGCGTCCGGAACTTTCCCTCTTTTCTCCTGCTCACTTCTTCCTGCTCAGCTGATGTTGGGCTTCAGATAATGAAAGGCACCTGAGACAGAAAAAAGAGAGAGAGAGAGACAGATAGAGACAGAAAGTGTATTTTATTAACAGTTTCATGACACACGAAAGCCTGTAGGTGGAGGCATTATGTCTTGGATAGGAGAGGTTTCCTCTGCAGAAGAGGGCCCAGGTGGATAGCAGTAGGATGGGTACCATTGAGTGAGTGTGTGTGTGTGTATGTGTGTGTGTGTGTGTGTGTGTGTGTGTGTGTGTGTGTTGGGCGGGGGGGGAGGGGGGTGCTAGAGGAAGCCTGATCAGTGCTACAATACACTGTACAGTTCCACCCAGCGATGCTTGGAGTACGACCAACAATCAATATGAGTTCAGGATCTGACCTCTGACTG
Source organism: Pangasianodon hypophthalmus (assembly GCF_027358585.1). Classification (NCBI taxonomy): domain Eukaryota; kingdom Metazoa; phylum Chordata; class Actinopteri; order Siluriformes; family Pangasiidae; genus Pangasianodon; species Pangasianodon hypophthalmus. The sequence continues at coordinate 11,833,340 of NC_069730.1, read as the reverse complement.
AAACACATGGTTCTAATAGGGAGCTGCCACAGGCTATTTTACTCCTGCTAAAGCTCTCTTCAACCCCCTCCCCAAGACACACGCACATACAAACACCCCTCGATTCTCCAGCACTACCCACACACGCGCACAACAACATTTCCCAACTCGCAAAAACGTACAAACCAGCAACCCCCGTTCATATCTACACACCAAACCACACAAACACACACTATTCTTGGTTTGGTGTATGGGCCATTGACTGAGGAAAATTAATTATTTCAAGATGGCGTCATACAGGGCATTCAACATGTGGTCTGTACCATTCCAGTCCTCTCATTGGATCTGTCAAACATACTTTGTGATGGCTGCTCCTTTCATTTCTGCCTTCTCTTGTGTGTGTGTGTGTGTGTGTGTGTGTGTGTGTGTAATGACCAACTGACTGCTCCTTTCATTTCTGCTTTTATGTTTCTGTTCGCGTGTGTGTAATGAGCAATATCTTCGTTACCCTAGAGGTCATTTCATGGCTAGCTTATGGACCCCTAAGGTTGACAGGCAAACTCATCACATGGGTCGTGAAAGGTCACGCATGCTGGGTTGTGACCCATGATGGCATCTACTTGTTACTTGTTCAAATTGAGGCTATTATAATCTTAATCACTCACTGGCCAGGTTCAAGTGCATTTCAAAAAATAACCCTATCAACTCAGAATGTCAGCACTTTCACTGATGGAAAACAAGCATCGCTCTAGAGTGAAAAGTACTGAAAATTAAGAAATAAACCATACTTTGATTTGAATGTAATCAGTTCAAATACAGTCGTGTGGAAAACTGACAAAGGACAAACTATGCACGGAATAATTTGAATCAGTTACGTTTTTTTTTAAAAATCATGTTTTTTTAAATATATATCATGGTACCTACTTACAGCTATATATTTTAAACACTTCAATTGAATTAAACGGCATAACAACGTAGCTCCAGTGAAAATCATTTTCTTAGGGAAACTGCTAGAATGTTTGCTAAATTTTAAACTAATTCTTCTTATGTTTTAGTAAGTAATTTAGAATAACAATATAGAAATAGTCTTTGTTCTGTTTCTGAATTCCTAAAAATGCTATACTGTTATACCCTTATGGACCTCAAAGTAAGTACTAGGAATGAGCACAAATAGTATCAGTTTAAGTACTGCACAGATCTAAGTGCAGACACAGACAAACACACACACCAGCAAACAGTAGTGGTATTCACCTTACTTTGCCCATACTGGCTGTACTGGTATGGTGCCATGTGGTCAACGCTGTAGGCTGGCGAGCTGTAGCTGGGTGGGCAGTAAGACTGTGAGCTGGGCAGAGAAGGCATGCTGGCCAGTCCAGACAGAGACTCCAGTCTCTGTGATGAGTGGCAGCTGGCAGCCATGCCCGCACTGGGCTCCAGAGGACCAGTGAGAGGAGAGAGAGAGAAGTCTCCCTGCGGCTGGTGAGGCACGCCTCCCGGGTTCAACAGTCCCATCACCTGAGAAAGAGGAAAGGAGAAGACAATGAGCATCATATAGCACACAAATATAGGAAGGTATACTGGAAAAGTCTAGAAGCTTTGGATTACACTGACACCAGATCATAAAATAAGATGATACCTTCTAAAATTTATCCATCTACCTATGTCCTGTTCCATGTACATATGCCTCACATTTGATTAGACTTTCCAGTTTACTAGAGAGAAAACAGAGATATTTAGCTCTCCAGATCTCTCACACCCAATATAAATATAACGTCTATCTTCACCAAATACTGATAAAAAAAAGAGCAGCATTAAAACATTCACCACATAATCACCTTTCTTCACCAACAAGGATCGATAAAATGAAACCATAACCACAATGTCTAAAACACTCGGGGGACATTAGCCAATCATCTTCATATCTAATTCAGCCATTTAGCTCAGTGTTAGCAAGATTTGGAAAGCTGGGTTGTTAACTGTGGCATCAGTGCCAGAGGGCCCTCACTGCCAGCACTGATGGTCCAAGCTTGGCCTGGCTCTGAGGGAGGTTCCCTCTCTCGCTCCGCTAATCATTAATGAAAAGCAGTCTGGGTAAAGCTGAGATCACCAGCACACACTCGCTCATGGCCCATAAGACTCCGATTATTCTCCATCCGAGCACACACATGGTCCTGTTTAAATAATTTCCCATATAACAGAAAGAGAGAGAGAGAGAAACAGAGAGAGAGAGAGAGAGAGAGAGAGAATGCTTGGGAGTTGTGTTTCTCTACACTGCTAAGATTTTCCTAAAAATGATCCTCTGTGAGTGTGCTAGTGTGTGTATTTGTGTTTATATGTGTGCATCATTTAGAAAAGAAAATTGTGGAGAAGAAGTGAAGAGGGAAGAGAGAGTGGACATAGATCTGTGGTCTGCCTGCAACAGAATGAATTAAACTCAGCATGTCCAACAGAGACAGAAGGACTCTGTGTGTGTGCGTGTGTGTGTGTGTGTGTGTGTGTGTGTGTAGCTTATATGTCTACTTGAATGAATGCATGTAGTTAAACGTTTTACAACCTCTGTGAAGGGTCATGAAATCCCTCCAGTGATTCATCTTAAACAGCTGGACGAGCACACACATGTAGAACATGAGCAAGAAACAGACGGGAGAGAACGAGTGTTTTCACATTTTCACATATGTACACTTACATTTCCGATTTTTATTTGTTATTAATTTCTTTTTAATCTGTGATCCAATAGGGCACAATGTCATATAAGCTTATCTAAAAATCTTTATAATTATCATGACAACCTCTTCAACTATTTAATTTCATCTTTTATGATTCTTTACATTGCTTCTTAAATTTGTTTTATAATTGTTTAATGTTCTAATACTCTATAAACACAGCCTCAGCAATACAAGAGTGCAATATTGGCTGTGCTATTATGTATCGTATTTAAAAAAAAATAATAATACAACCTGCACTGAGCTGAACTGAAATGGTGTGTTTCCCACCTTGGAGGCCACACACACTCACGCTCACACTGACAGTAGGTAATTTACAGGTTCCTGGTCAGAGGGATCCGGAGTGTGTGAGAGGAGCATGCTGATGTGTTATGCTTTACAAATGGAAACCACATGGAGGTTAAAAAGCCTCGTTCACCTAGCTGCAGGGGGAGACATGTCTACACGTGAGGTGAACTCTCAAGCACACTCCAAATAGCACACACATAGTTTGCTGACAAAAAGCTTCCCCATAACATATGATTTTGAATATATGTGAGTTACTGAGGTAGAAAGCTAAATCTAGTCTATTTATGTGTTGTGTAAAGTGCTTTTTGAACTGTCACAGTACAATACAATACTAAAATAAAATCATGATCCAGAAATACATATAAAGCTGTAGAAAATCTGTATCTGGGGCATAGACAAAAAGGGGAATGGGGAGGAGGGAAGTATAATTTAATGATGTCAGAATGTATTTTACATCTGATGTTTTGATTTAAATAGGATAAACAGAAATCCTATATAATTAAATATACAGATTTTTTAAATCATAAAACATATAGCAATACTGCTTAGATAACACATAAAAATCACACTGTAATAAAAAAAAACTCAATTATTTTATTTTATAATATTTAAATTTTGCTGTTTGCCCTACACTGCTGTCTATCTGTTTTTGTAAAGATGTGTTTTTTCTATTCAAGTTGGTTTTTCATGTAGTGTTTTCAAAAATTGGAACATATTTTAATTTTACTGTTTTGTATTTAAGCTGTGTGTGTGTGTGTGTGTGACTTTTTGTATACATATAGGGAGATTTTTAAATCTAAATGCATGTATGCAAGTGTATGGGCATAAGGCTGAGAGTATGAATGTAAGTGAATGTGTGTATATGTATCTCAAGTGTCTCTGGTTTGCAGTGGTTCCGGAGCTTATGTGCTACAGCGTGAGAATGCGGGTGGTTTTTGCAGGCCTGGTGTGAACAGAACGCTGGTATGTGCTGGATTATACACCAGACGTGTGAGATTTTTACCCATGGGGCAAGTGAGCTGAGCCAGGCTGTAGCACATGCCTACTCCACCTCTTTACTCATACAGACACACACACACACACACACACACACACACATACATGACACCCACAATGCAATAATACAACCAGACACGATTTACACAAATGGCCCACTAGAGCCAAAAACTGGAGTTTACAATATTGCCATGGATCTCTGTCTAGTTTCTTTATTTTAATCTTTTTTATAATTAATAAACAGGATATTTTATGACTATGTCAATTTTTACTGTATATTATTTTTTTAAAAAGACCAGAATGGATTCACTGTCCAGTTCACAGCCAACTTAGATATAATAAAATCAAAACAAGAGATGGATAAAATTCTCCACAGCTTGGAAAGTGTCTGAATGGAGTTTTCCAATAATAATTGCAAAATACTAAAACTGATGCAGTCTTCTTTTTTATTTATCACATGTAGTATTGAAATCAACATAAACAATAAACATGGTAAATGGTTAACCATTCAAATTATTTAAGCCATAAGGAAACCTCTGCAGTGTGAATCAAACCAAGTCTGTGCTTTGTCCAACCTTAAACCACTCAATAAATATATAAATGAAACAATTAAGCAATAAAGTGAGTCATTAGCATAAATTACACAGTACATTATAAAGGATAAATTCTCTCATTCCAATCAATTAAGGGTCTGGAACATTCCATAATTAGAATCACAGACACAGAGTTGTGCCCTCATCGTGACGCCCAGCGACTCTTGCTCTCCAGGGGCAACAGAAGGCCACTAATGAGCTCTGGCCTAGGTCTATCACACACGCACACACACACACAAACTAATGGCAATACCATATTCTGTTTGAATGTGAGAGACAACAACCCCATGTTTAATGGCTTGTGATGAGTCAGTGTCGATACTGAAGACACAAACTTTCCAGTGCAATGCCATCTCATCTGTGTTGAACAATGAAGTCACACAAACATTACAATACGTCAATTATTTTGGAAGTATACCCATGACACAACAGCTAACACTACTATCAGATCAAACAATAACAACATTCAATGACAGTGAATGTCACTGTGAGATTTTATTTCTGGATTTCTATATTTAGACATAAATATGCTCTCTGTCACCCTGTTTTGTATGTAATCACAAAAAAAGTCCCGCGAGGCCCTTAATTTCTTCTGCATAAACAGAATCACATGCAACATTTTCGACACCCTTCCACACCCCCACCATCTATGCTTCCCACCACGAGACTTTTAAGGGCTTTGTTTAATTCTTTTTAAGTCGTCAAGAACATAGTAGACTTCCCCATGTGCTTCCAGAGTATCACGCATATGATCAAGCAGGAGGTGCCTCTGAGGTGCTTAGCAGCTCATTTTCCGCTTGTTAGCATGGACGCGCATGGCGCTCACCACGGGAGATAGCAGCCGACGAGTGTGTAATCACATAATTGTCTTTTCACTTCTCATTTTCGTCACCATCCCTTCTGCCACTTGTTTACTTCCAGTCCAACCTTCACTCTCTTCACTTCCTGCTACTTTATCAGTCACCATGATAGCTAGTAGACAAGGGTTTTTTTTTATTATAACTTAACATGCTGTGGAGGCCTAAAGCACTTCACTTTTCATTTACCACCAGATTGTCTCTGTATCCACTGCCAAAAAATTCAATTCAGTTAAATTTTAGCACTTTTAACAGTAGACATTGTCACAAAGCAGCTTTATAGAATTATGGATATAGATTTAGAACACTAATTAACAGAGCCCTAATGAATAGTGGCAAGGAATAACTATGTGAGTCGACATGACGAAGGAACCTTTAAAGGAGCCAGACTCAAAAGGGAATGAGCACAGTCTTTATGACTACACCAGCAGTTTTTAGGTACTAGTCTACAGTATTTCAGGTGAGATTATCCACTGAAGCAAGGCTGGACAACTAAAACATCTAACCAAAACACATACCTTAACCTTAACATAACTAGATCAAACATACTGCCATATTCAGTGCACATTATCACATTAACACTGTATCATACTTCTAAGTTTATGAAGTTTATGACAAGTTCAAAGTTCAGTTACCCACACTGAGACATGCTCAAACTTGCCAATCATCTGTGGTCTATGATGAAGTTACACCAACAACATTACATGACCATACCATCAGCTTTTTTCAAATTTAATATGGAATAGGAATTTGATTATTCCTATGGCCAGTCATCACTATGCCCTCTGCAGGCAAACAAGTCATAACACAAGCACAGAGTTCTCCGTTCCAAATAATGAAACACCATATATGTGCTATTCTATGTCAGAAGGAGCTCACTGACCTGTGTTGAGAGGCCGTTGCTGATAGCAGGGTTGACCGGGTTAGAGTGGCTCGGTGCAGGCACAAAGCTGTCTGAGTAGCCTGAGAAGCCATGACGGCCTGAAGAGAGACAGTAGGCTGAAGTAGCGTCTTGGGCTCCCGGGGCGGTGGCCAGACCGCTCTGGTGCACTGAAGTCGGTGGAAGAGGCTGGGGCCTGTGCACTGTGCTGGCCTGTTCTGACATTGCTGATAGATATAGAGTAAGAAAGCAAAGAAAGCAGAAAAACAAAAATGTTAGGCTGTATTCACTTTAGGCATTTTTGCTTTAACTGTAAGTGGTCAAAAGTGTTGCTGCCTGAAAAACTCTACTGTTTTGTCAACATATATACTGTATATAGCTACCAGCATTGCTATGGATATAATGTGCATGTTACATAAGTTGACTGTTTTTGTATTCATGTCAGCACAAATTGTCTAATTACTTGGGCAACATGTTCCTTGCTATTTTCTGTCCTGCTCTGGATAAAGTGATCTTGGGTACATGATAAATTATATTGATGATGATGATGACTATATAATAATAATAATAATAATAATAATAATAATAATGCGGGTGACAGCACTGTCATAAGCAATACATAGAGCCACTGTGTCTTCATTTTTCAAGTGTACTGACTAAGTGGGAGTTTGACCTGTGGGTGTCTGACCCACCTTGTGGGATGGAGGAAGCAGAGTAAGGACTTTCTGGAAGCTGGTAAGGCTGTAGACTTGACATGGCCGATGGTGGGAATCCTCCAGGAATCAGGTGATTGAATGCCATCAGCTGATTGGCTCCTGCCTGCTTCCTCCAGCGAGCCCGTCTGTTGCTAAACCACACCTACAAAACCAATACACCAAAAATAAATTTGATGACCAAGGTATTTGAGCTGTTTTCTTTCTGTGGGGGCAAAATGTATGTGAGTTGTGAAATATGTGACCTGTGTGTAAATTTAGTGAAATATATTACACTCTGTTCTCTAAATTTTCCAGGGTGACAGTGTAGGGTTATCAGTGTGCATGTGAACATGTGCATCAGTGTGAATATGTGTGTGTGCAGAATCTTGTGCAAGCACATGAACATATGTGGGAGAGACTGTATGTGTGATGGGGTGTATTTGTGTGACCAATATAAAAAACACATTATGACGTCACATAAATCACGAGTCCAGCCACTGATCTGATCATACTTCATGGGGTTAAAGAGTTTTTAAATAAAGGCTTTTAATAAATGGCAGTATTTTGGCTGGGCTTTGTTATTTCATAAGAGGGCAGACAAAAATTGTGTGTGTGTGTGTGTGTGTGTGTATACCTGTACTCTCGCCTCAGTAAGTTTGGCTCTTTGGGCGAGCTCCTCGCGTGTGTAGATGTCGGGGTAGTGTGTGCGCTCAAAAGCTCGCTCCAGCTCCTCAAGCTGCTCTGCAGTGAATGTCGTGCGACTGCGACGCTGTTTTCTCTTAAGGGGCAGACCTGGCTCTGAGTCTACATCTGAGCCCTCATCTGAATGACTCGCTAAAACACACATTGCACAATCATGTCAGGAATATAACATCTAAATTAAGTCCTCAGTCCTTTGCAGATTTGTTACAGGGGAATAGAGGAAAATGATGTTCATCTGGTATACAAAATAAAAGTTAGGAAACCTAATAAAAGCAAATGAACAGAAATATATAATACAGACAAAGTACTCTTTAGTCAAATAAGAATTATATACTTATAATTACGTTTGAAATTTTCATTTGCAGATCCACAATTCTGTTTTACCGGATTTATTTTGAAATCTGTCTACCGTATCAGTTGTATGTAGAATCATGATGGAAGAATTTCAATTTTATGACGCAAGAATTTCAACTTTTCCTTGTGGTGAGGAAAAATGGACAATCTCTTTACTCCATGTTCACTTATAATGGAAGCCTAAGGGCAGTTCTTTAATTCCGTTAATAAATATTTAATATATATGACTATATAACATGGATTTAAAATGACACTTTTACACCCTAACATCAGAAATCATAGGATTAGACAGATATGAGAGAAAGTATTACCAAAGAAATTATTATGTAGTTTTATGCAACTTTCATACACTGGCACAAACAAATTCTGGTTACTTATATTTTCCCAAAAGTATTGTGTGGGGTCCATCGGGCACTTCAATGTTTGAAGTGTTGGCTTCACTTCAAATACAAAGTACAAACATAACTATAAATACTTTCCTACAAAAAATGGGTAAATTATGCAGATTTATAGCTTGATTCACATACAAATACATTTGGTTGAAGAATTTATAAAAGCAATTCACATGTTTTGCATAAATAGTTATTAGTTGATCTAACAACTGCTCTTAGACTTCCAACATAAGTGAATTTTAAACATGTGCATCTAATTATTGCTCATGGTAATCACACATACGTCACGGATTACGAGTAGTTTGTAAAAATGCAGAACTATTGCTTGATCCATGCTGGCAACAAGTGTGAAACAATTGGTAAAACAACTCAAAGATAGCAAAACCACTTATAAAGAAATATTTTGCAATCAGTACTTCCAGATTTACTGCACAGAATCAACAGTTGTTATCTTTTCTAGCAAATAATATTGCTATTTTCCCATAGATAATTAGATCCACTTTGAATGTGCTCATGCAGATGCACGCACACACACACACACACACACAATCATGCATGCATGCACACTGTGTGCGTGTTCGCTGTAAGTTTGGGACAGTGTTTATTCACGGGTCATTCAGACTGCCCTTGAGCTTGGAGCTCAGCATCTCCAAGGAGGCGGGGATGGGGCTCTCTATCAAATAATGATTAGGCCTCTCAAACTAGCGTGACAGCCTGCTATTGTGCAATAATACGCCTCGAAATCCCCAGTCCCCAACGCACAAACATGGCATCTGTTTCGTCCGACACCGACCATATCTTTTCTCTAACTCCTTTCTTTCATTCACCCCTCTCCCCATATCTCTATGGTTCAATCCTGCAAGAGTGGAAACAGTTGACCAGGAATGGATATACTGCCTATATGATAACTGATAGATATTCATGATAAAGCTCTTGATCATAGAGATTTGTGTATGAAACCTGCTAAAGATCTGTAAAGCAATCAATCAACTATTCCACAATCTGCACACAAATGTGCTATTTAACAACATACTTTTTTGTGTTATCACTATTTTAAAGACAATGTTGCCATGCATAAAAGGGCATGAAAAATGGCGTTAAAAATTGGCCATGAGTCAATGAACGGTAATTTTCCAGTTTTTACGGTTAAACCAAACATCAGCCACACATTATTACACACCCAAATATCCTCGGTTTGGAAACACTGTTACAGAAGAAAAATATATTACAAATGTTGTCTTTAACACATTTGGTTTCATATTGTGTTAAAAAATGAAGATGAAAAAAATTACACTTGTCCAGAACATCATAACATAATTGTCCAGAACATTATAAAGTATAAAATCATTGTCTTCTCCCAATGCAGACTTGCCCAAATATTTCAGTTACTGCTTTTAATTTTTTTTTTTAAAGTCAGCATTAAATGAGTACCCAGCATATACTCGTAAAACTGGTACTAATTTTTATTTACTATTACTATATTTATTCTAGAAAAATGTTGTGTTGGAATTTCCAGCATAACTGATGCGATAATTAATACTGACAATATTAAAATCAAATCTCACAACCTGAGTTACCTATGAGCTAGCTATGAAAGCTAACTTTAGCTAACAGATGACTGATAATCTCTTAGCTAGCTAGCAACACCAATAAAGATATGCAGCTCTAACATTAGCAGGCACTACATACAAACTTGTTTAGCTTGTAATTAATTAATCTTGCCTTGATGTTTGACCTGATAAGAAATTAAATGAACTGAAAACAAATTAAATTCCTCAAGTGCTTGTGAGGGGAGAGAGAGAGTGAGAGATCCAGATTTTGAGCTTTAATTAAAAGCAAGAAAGAAGTCACGCTAGCAGGAGAGCCGCTGTGCTTATGGAGCCACACAGGAAATGCTGCTACTTTCTGCCAGCATGGGTCTCGCTAGGCATCTCACAAGGATTTGGGGCAGAGAGAAGAGAATGACAGAGAGCAAGGAGAAAACTGGAAAGGAAGAAGAGAGAGGTAGAGAGCAGGACAGAGTGAGGCAAGTTATCGCTTTCACATGGACGCTAGCAGGTTCGATAGTTCGCCAAAGACATGCCGCGCAAGGAATAAAGTGTTTGTGATTTTTGAGAGCAAGTGCAGATACATAAAATTCTCTTGTCATGCAGCTTATAAATAAAAACAGCAAATGCTCAAAAGTAGAGGTGGGTCAACATTTGAGGAAAGTAACAGTTGGAGAAGAGGCTAAGTGTTAACTACGGAGTTCAAAGCTCAATACTTGTCTTTCTCTTGTCCCTTTCTCTCCCGTCTTTCTTCTCTGAGTTTTTATTATCTGCGACTGTGGCAAAAACACTCCATCATGAGCTGTGAGTTAATAGTAAATGACACTGTTACTTTTGTCATCCTCCATTCTCTCTCTCCTTCTCTCTTGCTCTCTCCTTCTCAGGGAGTTATTTGGGAGTCTTTTGTTGGCCTATATGGAGAAGCCTGTGGCTGAAGGCTTTGGAGTCTGATTTCCACGCTCCATCTGTAGGATCCATCAGAACTGGGCAGGCGGGCATTCAGGGCTGCTGTCACCTGCCCAGCGGGGGAGGGGGCATGAGGGGGGGCACAATGGGGGCAGGACGTGGGGGCCAATGGGGGAACAGCAGGGGGCCGCCCCCGATCCTTCCTTCACCATCGCCAGGGGGTTTACGTGTGGATGGGGGGCTTAAAGGGGAAGGTAAGAGAGAGTGTATGTGGATATATGTATATAGAAATGTATTTGTCTGTGTTCTGGTACTTCCATGTATATGGATAGATCACATATGATATACTTGGTAATACCGTGTCTCTTTTATAGTCACGCCAACAAAGTGTATTTGAAAAGATAAGTGAAAAGAAAATGAGATGGTGTAGTGGTTCTCGTTCTTCTTCTTTAAAATCTTATTTTTTCACATATTGCAATATTGTCTTTTATACATGTGTGCTAATGAACCTAAGTATTGTAAAAATGCTACTATGCCCTTCTTGTTGTTTAAATTGTAAAAGTCATGTAAAACGAAGCCCACTAACCTAAAAGTGAATCCGGAGAATGTTTAAAAGGCTTTTACGGAATGGCATTAGCTATCAACTCATCCATTATGCCACCTGTGGGATCTCCCCTCTCATAGATGCCACTGTTTTCTAAAATTTTCAATAAAACATAATTCTGTGACGATGGATGGGTGGATGGATGGAGAGACTAATAACACACCAGGTGGAATGTGTGTCAGTGTGTTTACATGGACTTTGGTGGGAAGTCAGTCCGAGAAATAGGAAGCGCTGGCTGGTTTCCTGCTGAGTTTTTGCCTACTTACAAAACCAGGAATTCACCGGAACGCCTCCTCCATCACTTACTACTCCTGATCCAGACAGATCCTGGGGGAAGAACTCTGTCTATCTTACTCCATTTCCATCTCTTTATGTTTTCTCTCTTCTTGTAAGTCTTTGTCTTTCATATGCATCCAAATCAGGCTAGGACAGCTCACTTAAGAAAGCAGCAGAGATAAATGGTGTTTTCCACCTGACTTTTAAACAGAAGAGGAAATTAGGCTTTTAAATGAAGTTGCGCTGCCAGACAGGACTAAGACTTTTTTTTTCTTTGGGAGGAGAAAGTTGCAGAGTCTCACTGTATAGTCTGATTTGGCTTGGTACCGCAGATGCAGGCTCTCTCGCTGTGTTTGTGGAGGCAGTAATAACAATACTTCCCCCGCTGCCACAGTGCAAGGCTATTCATTAATCTGACACAAGGTGCATGCCTTCTATTCGAGGAGGGTATTTGTATTCAGAGCAGTCACTCCTGGAGTGTGCATACACACACACACACACACACAGAGCACACAAAGGACAAAAACTGTTAAAAACTCTATAGACCTAAACACAGCCTTACTATTTATCAACCCTCCATCAGAGTGGAAGAAGAGGACTAAAGAAGAGAGAGAGAGAGAGAGAAAGAGAGGGAGAGAGAACGAACTACCCTGTTGAATGGGTTCCACCTGCGGACATTAGAATGCAGCGCTGGGGCAGACAGAATTCCACACTGATCCAAATAGCAACACGAGCACAACATTCAGCGGTGATGGCAACAGGAGGAGACTTTGTTAACTTTGCCATGTTACTATTGGAAGCATGACTGGAGCCCCAGTTTTGCAGTGTTTACTCAGTGTTTGTCTGGTAGCATGCTTCTCATATACACAACCCTTTTTATGTTTATGCACACCCGCACAGAGAGCCGGTGTCACACTCTCTCTGCAAACATGTTCAGTAAAAGAGGTAAACCTCACCCGGAGTGACTGAGCCAGCAAAATGACGTTTGAGTGACACTGCAGATTAGGCCAAACCCCCCAAAAAATTAAAGAATGCTGAAAAGAAGGATTCATATCCAGGGAAAAGAAAATCAGTGGGAGAAGGGTGGGGAAACAAAACTAAAAAATAAAGCAAAAAGAGAAAGGAGGGAGAGAGTAAGAGAGAGAGGGAGAGTAGCCATCTGGGCCGTTTATAGCTCTTAGTAGGGGGAGAGCCATCTCCTCCTGAGGGGCAGTTAAATGGCAGGGTAATTGAGCTAGTGACATGTGTTCAGCAAACAAAACAAAAGGCAGAAGAGACAAATGAAGCATTTATTTGCTCAGTGGAGGAGCACTGGCCCTTTGGGCTCTTGGGCCCGTGCGCCACTGCTGGAGTGTATTAAGGAGTATATAGAGGGCCAGCAGATGCAGAGGAAAGAATGGTTAAGAGACTGATTATGAGTCCATCTGCGGCTGGCATTTAGTTAAGAGGGAGGAACTGGGGAGGCACTCTGCCTGCTAAAGAGACACTAACTCTCCAGCTGGAGAGAGAGGCAGAGTAACGGAAAAAAAAATAAAAAAGAGAAAGAGTGGTGTAAGGAGGGGCCAAAGGAAAAGTAAAGAAAAAATATTTTTAAGACACATGTTTACAAAATTTGGTCCTAAATAGGATATTTATGCAACACCCAAGAATAAGCTAAATAACTACAACCCAGGCCTTAAATAAATAAACATATTATAGTTGTTTTGATGATGTAACAGAGTGGAAAAAGTAGGCATCGTGGGTACACAGCATGCAGTCTGCATTATTGTGTCACATTTTCACAGAAACGTGCATTACACCATGGAACTGCTTCATTAGAGCACACATTAGCAAAACAGCACCCACATAGAGCAGAGAGAGAACACACACATGCGTACATCCCAAAACACGCCCAGAAACAAAGACAGGAAGAATCATCTTTGCCTCCAGAATCCATATCATGTACATTTATGGCAAAATTCACTTTGTCAAAAAAAGCATCTGTGTACTAACTTAGATTTATTTGGTACAGTTAAATTACCAACTTTAAAAATGTTCACTGCATTATATCTTCACTACGCACATTTAGTGTATTTTGTGACCTTAGTATTATAAGGGTCTATCTTCCATTCATTCTTAGCCCAGAGAGAACCTTATAATATTAAGGTCACAATTTCCTGTCAATTATTTGAAATGACTTAAAATTACTTAAATAGACTAAACTCATTAAGCCCTCCTTAGACACTTTCTGTGTAAGGTTAATTTATTCTGAAGTCACACTAAACCATTCCAATACACTGTCTGAAAAAGTTACACGGTTTATTATTTTTTAAATCTTACCACTCTGATCATTTTTTCTGCTTAAACAACCTGTATGAACAAACTCTTACTGCACTCATGAAGAACTTATTCCCAAAGCTCCATTTACCTGTCACTGGGAGGCAAAACATTATTTTAACCTTCTCTGCCAGCAGAGAAGGCATTTGTTCAGCCAGTGACCCAGGGCTCGTCTGTGACCCAGCACAGGCATGGATCACACTCTGGGGATCAGAAAGTGGACAAGGTGCTCCCTCTCCGCACCCTCCAGCCCTCCGATGCTCCCTAATTCTCTGCCTACTTTACACACTCAAATTAGCAGATCTCAAATTAGCAGAATGGCAACAACATCCACTCAACACATTCCTATATATTTGAATGTACCTTCCTAATTAAAATATTTGTAAATAATGTTTCATCACTATAACTAAAATATTTTTCTGTAATTATCCTGAAAATGGATCAAGTCAATACTTATAGTTTTAAATGCATAAATTAATGTTAATTCCATGTTGAGGTTCGTTGAAAATGAAAGCTAAATAATCTGGAAAAAAATGGGTTTTTTTCTATTTTTTCTTTTGTATGTAAGGAATAATACAAAGGGTGTGCTGGAAAATAATCAGCGTATCTGATGGTGTGATGTCAACGTGTTTTATTTCTCTTATAGCACAGCAATTTATTTAAAGTATGATATACTTTTTTATCAGTTTATAGATACACTACAAATGAATGTTGTTTAACTTCTGCAAAACAAGCTATTTAAACAGCTGTTTCTTCAACAAACTAACAAACTAACTCAAAAAAACTGCATAAAGCACAAACTACGCTGTTGCAAACTACACAAAACAGCTGACACCTGAGACTAATTCCATTAATTATGAATATATGTGTCTTTACAAAAAACTTCACCAGGTAAATGATTATTATATAATGATTACTTTGTTAAATTACAACACATTTTAATCAGTTTATTATTAGACTTCCAGTACACAAGTTTCTGTGAATGAGTTGTTACTATAGAAACGCTAACCAATTATAAACAGCTCATTAATATAAACCTGTGATTTGAATTACAGCCAGCAATATTGTTAGAACTGCTGTTACAGACAATTAATCAGCACCTTCAGACCAATCAGTGAATTCTACACTGCTGTTGTATAGATTGTTTTATTCTCTTTTTGTGTTAGAAAATACACCTGGGAATTGGGCAGAGCTTTTTTCTATTTTTTATGTAATATGCCTAATGAGGTTTTCAAAAGGAAAGTTTAACTATCCAAAATTCAATAGGTCACAGTTATATCTTTTTCATAACAGCATTTCACTGTTAGATTTTTTTTTATGTTTATCCTCATTTAAAAACCCTTAATGAATGAAAGCATGCATAATAGTTTTTACACAATAGTTAGAACACGTTAAAATGTGTTAAATCGAATGCAAACAATAAAGTGCCATTATTTGAATGAAAAAATAAATCAAATGCTCAAATCAGATGCTCTACACTGGGACTTTCTGTAGGTCTCAGAAACCCTGTCTATAAATACTTCTTAGCTATTAATGCAAAAATGTCAGTGGCAAAACTATAGAAAAACAACATGCAGTTAAAGAAAAGCAGTATTTGCTTCTTTCTTTCTTTCTCCCTCCCTCTCTATCTTTCTGTCTGTGCTTCTCCCAAGTTCCACAATCACTCAGAGAAATAAGAGTGAGAAGTGAAGTTCCCCGAGTTAAGTGATTGACAACGTTGTCTAGCTTTTCTCAATTAACCATCTCATTGTGTGTGTTTATAGGTTGGCCCCTACCCCTTCGACCTCTCCACTTTCCTTTTCATCCTCTGCTCACACTAACACTTCCAAAAGAACATAGAGTGAGTGAGAGAGAGAGAGAGAGAGAGCTCTATTTGGAGAGGAGCTCCTATTCTCCTTGACCTTCCATTGCTCACTTTCTCTTTCAGCCACTTCAAATTGTCTTTGAGAGAAGTTTGGAGTGAAAGAGGGGAGTCCATCAGCTCAGAGGGGCCAGGCCCGGGCGCAACCCCAGAACCCCACTTCAAAGATGGCCTGCATTCATTAATTGTCCTTTGAATTAATATCAGAGGATCACAATGCTGGTGCCACAAGAGAAAGAAGAACCAATGAAGCATAGATTCAAGCATTCATTTGCAGATAAACTTGGGTATCTGTGTGAGTGAGTGTGTGTTTATTTCATTTAAAGTTGCACAAAAGGAGTACTTTCTTAATAGAAAAGACAAACAGAGGAGGATTGAGAGAAAAAAAAAACAGAACAGCCCTGAAGTATGAAGAGTACGACAGAACTATGTTACGTGATATTCTTAGAAAGTGCTGCCAGTAAACTTCACTTCCCAAAAATTCCTAATGTAATGAAAATTAGACTCACAGGCCACAATGATTTCCTCTGCTGCAAAAAAAAAAAAAAAATCAATGAGGATACAAACGTCCATTTATAAAGGTTGTAAAAGCCTAGGTTTGATTAATAAAAAAAAAAAAAAACAGATATCCTGATATCATAAGTGTGCAGTGGAGCAAGCACGCCATTTCATCCTAGTCGCAAAGTTGATCATATTAGTTGCATTATGACTAAAACCACAATACGTGCTATTTATTTTGATATAAAATAAAGTTCTAAGAAAAGCTGCAGGCGCTAAATCCCTCACCCTAACCTTAACCACTTGTAGCTTCATACTAGTTGAATTGCATGAATTCCTACAAAAATTTAAATTTATGTTAGCTATCTTCAATCGTGTTATGATTATGGTATTTGTGAAGCTCACTGTACTCTGACATTCAGTTGATTCCACATGTAGAATGGAGAGAGAGAGAGAGAGAGAGAGAGAGAGAGAGGGAGAGGACACTGGGATGAACAGGGATGAATTTACTGCTGCATCTCTCTGCCTGCAGGGCTTCGGAGTCATGACTGAGAAAAGCATTCCAGCAGGAAGACTAGGCCCCTTGTTTATTGATCACGGACACAGTCCTGTCTTTCTTTTTCCCTCTTTTCCCCCTCTCTTTGTACACAAATGTACTCTAAAAATGCACCAAGCATTTAAAACCATACTAGAAAAAAATAATCACCCCCAAAAAGCTGCACAAACACGTGAAAGAGGCATCTGAAAAAAAAAAAAAAAAAACATGCCAGCTGTTGTACTCATATAACAATATTTCTGGCTGTTCCAGTTTGTATATAAGTGATGCAAATGCTATTTTCAGATCTACAACAACACCACTCTGTCTTTTTGCTGCTTGTTGTCTTTTTAATTCATCTGTCTCTCTCTCACACACACTCACTCTGTATGTCTCTCTCTCTCTCTTTCTCTCTCTCTATCTATTGAGCGAGTTCCTTGCCAGAATAGTGGCGAGCCAGCACCCCCCACTTTATTTACACAAACAAAGTCCTCCTCGCTTTCTTTCATGTTTTGTTAGCAGTTGATTCTCTCTGTCTTCCTGGCTATTGGCCTGCGGGAGGGACAATGGCCTCGGGAGAATGGCAGCAGATTGTTGGAATGCTCCTCAATGAAACTAATTATTACATGTTGACTGCGTTCACCATGGCACATCTGAAGGCACTAAGCTTATTCAATTGGCCTCGGCAGGACTCCCTTTCGGAAAAAAAAGAAAGAAAGAAGAAAAAAACTTGATCCCTTTGACTGTTTGTATTTCTGAGTTTTCTTTTCTTGCCCGCCATAAAATGAAAGTCTGAGAGAGCGGGGGCCATTGCTCTTTGATGACTTTAGTTACTTTTAATTAGCTAAATGAGGCTCAAGAATTGTCAGCTTTCCCAAAGTTAATAGTATAAGGGAAAAGAGCGGACGCACTCATGCGAGTTCGTCTTTGTGAGAAAATCTATATTAATTTACACATCATAACACCACAGGTTAAGGAGGAAAAGAGCCTCTTTAAAATTCCTGAAATTAAACGTTATAAGCTTTGTGTCCCAGGAATATGTAAAAAACCATCATTATATTGTTTTTTCAGAAACGGAAACATAGAATAGTGGGCAACAAATATAAAAATATCATATAAAAAACAGTATATATATATATTCACAAAAAGAAAGATTTATTCCCAAATACAAAGATCCTTCATATGC